>NC_081552.1:168539547-168839547 GCF_963082655.1 Stomoxys calcitrans | reverse complement strand
CGGTCTAGCGTTGTCCTGGTGGAATATGATACCTTTACGATTGACCAATTCTGGCCGCTTCTCCTTGATGGCTGTATTCAATGTGTCCAATTGTTAACAGTAAACATCCGAATTAATCGTTTGGTTCCTTGGAAGCAGCTCAAAATATACCACACCTTTCCAATCCCACAAACAGACAGCATAACCTTCTATCGGTGGATATCAGCCTTTGAAGTGGTTTGAGCTGATTCACCATGCTTGGACCATGATCGTTTTCGACTAACGTTGCACAGTGGGCCAAATGGCAAAAAAATTGGAAATAAGTCTACAACTTTTTATCTGTTGATTTTAGCCATACAAAATGTTCTAGACATTTGTAGAGGAGGACATAGGCTTTCAGAAAAGTGCTGTTGTTGGTCCATATCTTTAATACAGGGTGAGCTACAGGGTGTCAAAGTTGACCACTTTTGACTTCTCCAAGCTTCTGGGGGCCATAACTTTTGATCTACTCAACCGATTTACATGATTTAGGACTCTAGAGAAAGAGCTTGACAAGATCTAAAAAACTTATGCATAAAGTACCATGCCATCGTGTACTGTTAAGGAGTTATGAATTGTTTAATTTTAAAATATGAAAATTTGGCCTTGGTTTTTTTCAGTGTTTTTTAAATAACTCCGTCAATTTTAAAGCTATAAACTTCATACTTCACACAAATTATGCCAGCATATGTGTGCATAAAATACAAAAGGAATCACGTGAATATCTTTGGCGGTTTAAAAATGGCATCGTTTTCAATATGAAAAATATTTTTTTTGTCAAAAAATTGCAAAATTTTTCAAAAAAGATACTCCCATTTCCTTTAAGTTTTCGCAAACTTTGGCCGTCAAAGCATTATCATTTCTTTCCATTTTCACAAAGTCGAGGTATTAAGAAAAGTTTTAAGTGCTAATTTGGCTAATTTCGATATCAAACAACACCGTTATCTTAAGACCAAAATGGCCAATTTTTTTACTAAACTTCAAAAGTTTCTCACTGGAAAAAAAGTTCCACGGGGATTTTTTCGCTTTTTTTGAACTTAAATGAAAGCTTAAAATGTTCCCAACATTTTAAGGTATGTCTCGCCATATCCTAGCCATAAATGAGATCGTAGCGATCAAAATACTGAAAAAAGTCAATTTTCAAGTAGTGCTATATTCATTGCTAAAAAACAAGTATTACGTCACATTTTATTGCAAAGATGTTAAATAAACTTTTATTTGGTAACACTTCTTCTACAAAACACAAAAAGAATCATGGAAATATCTCTATTCTATTCCATTTTATGGAACCGGCAATAAAAAAGTCAATTTTTCAAAAAAGTCGAATTTCCCAAATTTTGTTTTTGTTGTCCTAATTGCACATGACACACTATAGCCATATTTACGCAACATACCTTATCGTAAAGGAAATTTTCATACCTTTCCAACAATGTATAAAACATTTCTCAACTCGGATTCTATCTACTCTAAAATTCATTTACACTTCATTAAACTCTATATAAAAATGTCTATTTGTGAAATGGAACCTTATATGGGGCCTACACTAAAACATTGATAGATTTGCCCAGGGTTTACAATACAAATGTGTTAGAATAAAAAAAGGTCTCCTGCCAAAGTTTAAAAAAATTGGAATAAAAATATGTGTTTTAGAGCGAAAACACTTCGCATCGGCGTGCGTTTATATGTATATTAGCTACTCCCAAAATAAAAAAGCATTTTAGTTTTGTATTATTTGATTTTATTCTCTACCAAATAATCTAAGGTATCAAAATTTAAAAGCTCTTTAATTTGAATGGCATCGGGATCGTCCTTATCTATATCGTCACATATTTTTGGTAGCCATTTAGTTCTGATGCTGTATAGTACCGGATCAGACGATAACAATAAATATTGAAGTAAATCATAATTTTGGTTAAATTTGGTGCTCTTTCGGGTATTGAAAAGCCGGAACTGTTTAACATCTCTATTACGGGATTCCTGAGCTTCTTCTGTAAGTTCTCCTAACGGAAGTATGTTGTATTCCACAATTTCCTTGCCATGATGTAAGACTTTATGTACTGTCGGTGTTAAAGCTTTCCACGAATATAAATCAGATAAAATGTTTTTTGTGTCATTACTATAAGCTTCAAATTTGGTTGAATTTATCATCTTTTTGCTATTGATTACAGCCAAAATCACTTTGAATCGTCTTAGCAAGTGTTCATCAAGACCGGTTATTTTAGATGTCGATACGGGGTCCTCAAAAAACCGCCTTGCCGAGTTGCCATCATTTGTGCTTCCGTATCCGTAAAGAGGTTTATCTATTATAAGTCCCTTTTGTTTAAACTCCAACTGGATTCGATTCTTCTCTTCCTGCCTCATTTTGTGAAGATCTTGGTTGTTTCTAGCAGAGACATCGCGGTTTCCAGGGCTAGTCCGATATTTAAGGTCATACGATAAATGCAAACAATACTCCATGAATCGAATTCTACAGTGCAGGGGCGAAATACCGAAATTGAGCGCATTTTCGTTTACTAAATTTTCATCAGACTTGTCCTCGAATTGCCCATTCTTCTTGCCACAAATATTGCATCTCCAATTGGACATAACGCCAGTTAATGCGTTTGCCACCTTTCCATCGATCATAGTGAGTTGTAGTTGAAACGAAACTTTTATATTTCTTCCCAATTGGTTTATAACAATCATGGGTAATGCAGCAATTTCTTCCTTTATTTCGTTCACCAAAGATCGTGTTGTGTTCCGGTCTTCCTTTGTATACTCAAACCGAATTGGGCGACATAAATATTTTGACCCAGGTGTTCTATTTATCCATATATCTTGAAATGCATTTTCTTTCGATGATGAAGATTGGTCCTTGTACAATCTCATTCTCAATGGTACTAATGATGCCATGAAAATTGATGCGAAGTTGGTATCTATTTCTGTTTGTTGCTTATATTCGGAAAATCCAGATGATCCATCACAACCCCATTTGCTGATCAAAACCACTTCGGAATTATTACATGTGTTCAACTGTTCTTCAGTAAAATTAGAAATAATTCTAACAGCTGTATTTTCAACAAGATCAGCAAGTTTCACTCTTGCTTTTAATTCGTCCACGTATATATTTGATGGCACCATTTTCGTCCTGGTGTTGTACAATTTATGTTTTGAGGGTAAACAACCCCATCCTTTTTCACGAAGAGCCTTCCTCATTGTTGAGTATTTGTTTCTTGAGAGGCCTAGGTTCAAAATCAGGGCCAGTGCATCTTCCTCCGTGAATTCTGTAGTCGATTTTGGAGTTGGAATACTTTCTACCATTCTCTTTACCCTTTTCGGAGATGCTAATGGTAAAACATCGACAATTCGTCCAACATTTTTTGGTTGTGTTTTTAACAATGCTGTTTTGAACGTATCTTTTATTAAATTTGGCGGATGTGCCGCCAATAGTTCCTCTTGTTTTTTCTTTTTGGTTTTCTCCGTAACTTCGTCGTATGCTTTGCTAGGCCGGCCGGGAATCAGCGGTTTAATTTCAATAAGTAGATCCGATTTCAGCCACTTCTCATACATTTTGAAAAACTTGATTTTTGCGAATGAACATTCTGGCAACCTTCTCTCAAATGATTTGTAGAATTTTTCAAGTTTGTCTAAAGCGTCTTTATTTAGCCTTATTCCATATATGTGGTCCAAAGTGTAAACAAGTTCCTTAAATGACTCCGTGTATGATTTGGAATCATTTTTGATGTCCCATACAATTTTCGAAAGAGTGGAATACTTCAGTATGACTTCCATAACTTATAAATGTCCTTTACGCCTCTACAAAATATAATGAAGAAAATTTGGATTTTGTTCAAATATTTATGCAATATATTCACAATTAATGACCCATTTCAGGTATCAGACGCAATCGTAAAAAGGGGTCCAAAGTGCCTCTTTTTACTTACTCTTCTATAATTATTTACCTGGACTCGAATTTGGTTAAAAAAAATGACAATGAATTTTTTATGGGTAGGTTTTTTCACATTCATTGATACGGTGGATTTCCTGGGAATTCGACATAGCGAAACAGGTAACATTTGTCTGCATCAAATCTTAACACAAATATATATATATATGCAGGTATATTTCTAGGTTACTTTTTATTCAAAAATCATCAGCTTACATTAAAAATAGATGTAGGTACTATACAAACGCACGCCGATGCGAAGTGTTTTCGCTCTAAAACACATATTTTTATTCCAATTTTTTTAAACTTTGGCAGGAGACCTTTTTTTATTCTAACACATTTGTATTGTAAACCCTGGGCAAATCTATCAATGTTTTAGTGTAGGCCCCATATAAGGTTCCATTTCACAAATAGACATTTTTATATAGAGTTTAATGAAGTGTAAATGAATTTTAGAGTAGATAGAATCCGAGTTGAGAAATGTTTTATACATTGTTGGAAAGGTATGAAAATTTCCTTTACGATAAGGTATGTTGCGTAAATATGGCTATAGTGTGTCATGTGCAATTAGGACAACAAAAACAAAATTTGGGAAATTCGACTTTTTTGAAAAATTGACTTTTTTATTGCCGGTTCCATAAAATGGAATAGAATAGAGATATTTCCATGATTCTTTTTGTGTTTTGTAGAAGAAGTGTTACCAAATAAAAGTTTATTTAACATCTTTGCAATAAAATGTGACGTAATACTTGTTTTTTAGCAATGAATATAGCACTACTTGAAAATTGACTTTTTTCAGTATTTTGATCGCTACGATCTCATTTATGGCTAGGATATGGCGAGACATACCTTAAAATGTTGGGAACATTTTAAGCTTTCATTTAAGTTCAAAAAAAGCGAAAAAATCCCCGTGGAACTTTTTTTCCAGTGAGAAACTTTTGAAGTTTAGTAAAAAAATTGGCCATTTTGGTCTTAAGATAACGGTGTTGTTTGATATCGAAATTAGCCAAATTAGCACTTAAAACTTTTCTTAATACCTCGACTTTGTGAAAATGGAAAGAAATGATAATGCTTTGACGGCCAAAGTTTGCGAAAACTTAAAGGAAATGGGAGTATCTTTTTTGAAAAATTTTGCAATTTTTTGACAAAAAAAATATTTTTCATATTGAAAACGATGCCATTTTTAAACCGCCAAAGATATTCACGTGATTCCTTTTGTATTTTATGCACACATATGCTGGCATAATTTGTGTGAAGTATGAAGTTTATAGCTTTAAAATTGACGGAGTTATTTAAAAAACACTGAAAAAAACCAAGGCCAAATTTTCATATTTTAAAATTAAACAATTCATAACTCCTTAACAGTACACGATGGCATGGTACTTTATGCATAAGTTTTTTAGATCTTGTCAAGCTCTTTCTCTAGAGTCCTAAATCATGTAAATCGGTTGAGTAGATCAAAAGTTATGGCCCCCAGAAGCTTGGAGAAGTCAAAAGTGGTCAACTTTGACACCCTGTAGCTCACCCTGTATTAAAGATATGGACCAACAACAGCACTTTTCTGAAAGCCTATGTCCTCCTCTACAAATGTCTAGAACATTTTGTATGGCTAAAATCAACAGATAAAAAGTTGTAGACTTATTTCCAATTTTTTTGCCATTTGGCCCACTGTGCGTTGTTGTAAACAATACATTTTTCATCTCCAGTTATGATTCGCTTTAAAAACGGATCGAATTCATTGCGTTTAAGATGCATATCACAAGAGTTGATTCGGTTTGTTAAATGAATTTCTATCAATACATGTGGTACCCAAATATCAAGCTTTTTCACCAGTCCAAGACTTTTATGTGAAAATGAACGGTTGATTTTGGTATATTTAACTTCTCTCCTATCTCACGCTCAGTTACATGACGATCCAATTCGATTAATGCTTTGATTTGGTCATCATCAACTTCATTTGGCCGACCTGAACGTAGCTCATCTTTAAGTGAAAAATCTCCAGTGAAAAATCTCTCCAATTTTGACACTGTCTTCCTTTTAAGGCTTTATCACCATACACATCTCGTAACTTTTTACAATAGCAACCTGCTCCGCGTTTTTTCCTTTACGGAAGTAATAGAGTAAAATATGACGAAAATGCTGCTTTGTGGGCTCCATATTAAAATTGACGCCAAACAAACAAATGTAAACAAAATTTCGCGCACTTTTTTTCTAAAGTAAGCTTAAAGTAACAGCTGATAACTGACAGAAGAAAGAATGCAATTACAGAGTCACAAGCCGTTGAAAAAATTTCTCAACGCCGACTATATGAAAAATCCGCAATTACTTTTTAGGCAACCCAATATTTACTGACGATGGGAATATGGGGCTTAAATAAAAGGTATTTGAATGTAGAATACGAACCTGTTATCCAAATATGGAACCAATAGTTTTGGGGCCCCCTCTCACCAAAAAAAATTATCCCCCAACGGAGACAAATTTACGACCATAGCAATGTGGGGCTCAAATAAAAGGTCTTTGGGAGTAAAGCACGAATTTGATATCAATATTCGGGAAAAGTGTCTATTGGGCCACCCCACCTCCACAACACCACCCAAATAGTGCGTATTTTCTGACTGTTGCAATATGAAGCTCAAAAAAGAGGTATTTTAAAGTGGAACATGAATCCGATATATATTTTCAAGGCCAACTCACTGTGTGGCCGCCCATCCATCAAATAGGACGTATTTGCTCACCAAGACAATTTGGGTCGTAAAAAGAGTGGAACTAAATATTCATAGTTTTTAGGGCCATAACGCAAACCGGACATATTTGCTGACTTTTGCAATAAGGAATTTAAATGAGATTTGAAAACGAATTTGATATCCAATTTTGAGGGCAATGGCAATATGGGGTTCAAATAAATGATATATAGATAAATAAATGATGATAGATATATTTTGAGGGCTTAGTGTTTGGGCGACCACCCTAATCTCCAAAACACCCCTAAATCGGGCATATTTACCGGCAATGTCAATGTGGAGCTTAAATGAAAGGAATTGGGGGGTAGAGCAAGAATTGATACCGACTTTCGGGGTCAATTTTCTGGGGGCCAATCCCTTTTCCAAAATATGGGGTTCAAATAAATGATATACAGATATATGAGAATAAAGCACGTTGCTGATATATTTTCCGGGCTTAGTGTTTGGGCGACCACCCTAATCCCCAAAACACCCCTAAATCGGGCATATTTACCGGCAGTGTCAATGTGGAGCTTAAATGAAAGGAATTGGGGGGTAGAGCAAGAATTGATACCGACTTTCGGGACCAATTTTCTGGGGCCAATCCCTTTTCCAAAATATGGGGTTCAAATAAATGATATATAGATATATGAGAATAGAGCACGTTGCTGACATATTTTCCGGGCTTAGTGTTTGGGGCACCACCCTAATCCCCAAAACACCCCTAAATCGGGCATATTTACCGACCATGTCAATGTGGAGATTAAATGAAAGGTATTGGGGGGGATAGAGCAAGAATTGATACCCACTTTCGGGACCAATTTTGTGGGGGTCAACCCCTTTCCCAAAATACCCCACAAACAGCAATTTTTTAATGGCCATCGCAAAATGGGGCTCAAATAAAGGTATTTGGGAGTAAAATACGAATTTGATATCCAAATTTAGGACCATCTATTTAGGGAATCACCCCTTCTCCAAAACACCCCGCAATGGATAAAAAATTTTCGACCATGCCAAAATGTGGTTTTTAAGACTAGAAAACGAATTTGATAACCTATTTTGGGCCATGTGTTTGGGAGACGCCTCATCGTGTAAACTACCCTAAACCAATGGCAATATGCGGTTTAAGTAAATGGTTTTTGAAAGAAGAGCACGATGCTGATATTTTTTCACGGTCAAGTACCTGGGGGACCACCTCACCCCCGAAAACACCCCTAAATCGGATATCATGAGAGTAGCGGGCCGAAATAAAGTATTTTAGGAATGGAGTACACCTTACATCCAAACTTAAATTCGTAGACCAATAAAGATTATATGGGATTCGGACAAAGGCACTTATATTGTTAAATTGTTAGTCAAGCGATATACTATTTTCGTAGCATGGTATTTCACTAAAAGCTCTTTAATTGTCGAAAATAAATATTCCAAGGAAACTTTTGTTCCACATATAGTAAAAGAAGGCGCTGCGGAGCGGGTTCGGGTCAGCTAGTTTGTTGTAAATTTTGTCACAAATCCAAAGCGTGCATAAAAATTAAAGTCGAACCACACATGCATTCGTAAATTGCAAAGTACGAAGCCAATCTCTGCCAAAATTTCAACCAATTAATATTAAAACTCGTATATCCCCGAAACCAGTGGAGATATTGTATTCCTCAAGAAAATCGGACCAAAAATGAAGATTTGGCAGCCCGTACAAATTTTCGACATACCGAGATGACCAACTTTAGGGGACTGCCCAAAGGACAACATAAGGCATTGAAATTTTGCACACGATCTCGGTAACACCTCAGCTCAAACCATTCTAAAATTCAAAGAGATATCTCTGCCCGTTCTCACAGGGCATATTTTTTACTATTTTTCCGATTTTCTCCCTCTGTGCATCGTGTCAGTACGGGTTAACGTTAACCGACCACCTTTCTTGTGCTTGTTCTTCTTCTAAGCGTTGGACAATCTACTAAAAAGACTCGGGATTAAATCGTTCAATGATTTGTAAATGGAATGACAAAATCAATAAAAACCTACGCTCAATAAGGGGTATAAAAAGCCCATATTCCCATCATGTTTTGCTAATTGTTGTGATTGTTGTACAAGTAATTTATCTATGTTTTATCTCCCAGTAAATGGGAGTGTTTGCCAAAGTTCAGTAATATGTTTCATAAATTCTTTGCATAGAAATGTCAAGATTATTTCAATATCATCACAAGCATGAGTCACATTTATAAAGAATGAATCAACATTTTTTAAATAATGCAGAAGGTTCTTCATAACAGCGCAATAATAAGTGAAACTTAGGTGCGGGTAGAAACATTAAGTGAGTTGGCTCATGATAGTACAAATATTAAATGAACCACATTCAAAAAAAAAGATCACCTTAGTACAGAGGTTGGCATGTCCGCCTATGACGCTTAGTGAGTTAGTCTGAAATTTAGAAATGTCAAATGAAATGCAGAAAAAAACTTGACGTTTAGGTGTCATTCGCATTCGACATTGGCCCTTTAGTATATGTACATACACATGTACTTTATGGTCGCAGATTAAAATTTCGTTGTATAACCAACAAAGTGATCAGATTAGATTAAATGAGGGTAATGACGCAATGGAGGGTAATGGAGGTTAGCATGTCCGCCTATGACGCTGAACGCCTTGGTTCGAATCCTGGCGAGAACATCAGAAAAAAATGTCAACGGTGCTAATCCCCTCCTAATTCTCTCGGCATTTGTGAGGTCTATACCATGTAAAAACTGCTCCCCAAAGAAATGTCGCACTGCGGTACACCGTTCGGACTTGACTATAAAAAGGAGGCTCCTCATCATTGAGCTTAAACGTGAATCGGACAGCACTCATTGATATGTAAGAAGGTTGCCTCTGTTTCTTAATGGAATGTTCGTGGGCAAATTTGCATTTGCAGTAGTGGAAAAAAACATGCAAAAATCTATTTTTAGTCAATTTAGTCAATTTTTAGTGGAAAAAACATGCAAAAATCTATTTTTAGTCAAAAATGCATTGTTTTGTATTGCTAAAGGAACTATTAGCTAACCCTTCCAATGAAAAACTCACCACTCGGAGCACAACAGCGGTCATTGAAGGAAGAACAATGCCGAATATAGTCCACATGCTTTTCCCCCGACACGACCGTAGAGAAGATGAAGTTTATGAAGAGCCCACTGCCAACATAAGCCCGATTATGCTTGAGGAGCCATGGAATGCTGCCCGCAGCCTCAAAACAGAAAAGCCTCCGGTCGCGACGGAATACCGGTCAATGTCATCAAGCAGATTGCTGAAAACATACCGTTATTTCTTCTGAGAATGTTTAACAGGTGCCTATTTGAAAGTGTTTTTTCGGAGGTATGGAGGCAAAATCTAGTACTCATAAACAAGATCAAAGACGATCCCTCATCCCCCATCCTCACCACTCTATATGCCAGGACCATCATTGAGGGAGGTGGACTCTCACCGAGACAACATGCCTTCCGGGTAGGAATGTCCATGAGGAAAGGATCCGCTTCTTTAGGCCGATTTTCCTCCTGACCACACTGGATGTGAAGAACGCATTCAATAGCCTCAGATGATCTGACTCAAAAGATCTTTACTACCCGCCTGATTAGAGTAATGAGGAGTTCCTTGCATAAAATGGTTTTAAGCTATAACTCTCAGGATGGAATAAGTGGCGCAAAGCTCCATACTTGGACCGGATATTTGGAATGCCAGATACTGCGAACAGAAATACCAGACGGAATCTTTCTAGTAGGATTTACTGATGACATCGTTGCAGTTACCAAGGAAGGTGCAGGGCGCAAACAACGGCAGGTGATGCTCAGGTCAAAGGAATGACTGGACTCCCACGGCTTGCAACTTGCTATGCAAAAGAAGAAGTTGCTACGTCTAACGAGAATAATATACCAGTGGAAATGGATATGAGCATAGACGACATACTGGTGAAGATCAAGAGATAGGTCAAATATCTAGGGATCCGACTGGATACAAATCTTACCTATTTAGAGCAAATCCAGTACGCGAGGAGGATAACAGCGCAACTCAGTGGACTGATGGCAAACATAGGGGGGCGTCTCCCGAGCAGGCGCAGACTCTTGATGAAGACATGTAATAGCTCCCTCTTCTATGGGAGCAAAATGTGGGGCCAGAGACTGCAGACGGCATTCCGAGCGAAATCCCTGCTCTCTATACAAAGAACGACGGCTGTTAGTGCCATATCATCCTACCGGACAGTGGCGGAGCCCTCATGCCTTGTAATAGCCGAAATGATTCCGATAGGCCACAGGCGATGGAGCGCAGCGCACCAAGCTCTACATCGCGAGCTGCAACACCCAGAGATGATTGGGTGAGGTACAAACAAATCATACACGGGTCTTAGGAGAGGCGACTCGAAAGATGGCAACAAAGGTGGACGAACGAGAGTCAGGCATGTGGACCCGACGACTTATCCCCGATGTACGGATGTGGAGGTATAAAGCATGCCGACGTCAACTAGATGTTGACAGGCCATGATTACTTCCAGAAATACCTATATATAGTAGAATGGGCAAATGCGCTTGTAGCAAGTGCATTTATGAGGTGCTAGAAGTTGCAGACGATGTGGAACATAGCTTCTTCCACTGCGAGCGCTGGGTCGAAAGACGCAAGGAACTGGAAACAGCGATTTAGCTGAAGGGCATCATTTTATTCTACATACCAAACTTCTGTTGAACCGGCAAAAATTAAAGCTTCTAGGAACCGAACAAGGATGATCGATAGACTGGTTTACACGGGGGCTACATAAGGATTTAGACTTATTTGGACCGCATTTGGCACATTTGTTGGAAGTCGTAACAGAACACTACATGCAAAATTTCAGCCAAATCGGACAAAAATTGCTGCTTCCACTGGCTCAAGAAGTCTTATTGGGAGATCGGTTTACATGGGAGCTATACCAGGTTAAAGACCGATTTGAACCGTATTTGGCACAGTTGTTAGAAGTCATAACAGAACACTGTTATGACTTCTAACTGAATTGGGCAAAAATTGCGGCTTCTAAGGACTCAAGAAGTAAAGTCGGCAGATCGGTTTATATAGGAGCTATACCAGATTAAAAACCGATTTGAACCGTATTTGGCACAGTTGTTAGAAGTCATAACAGAACACTATGTGCAAATTTTAACTGAATTGGACAAAAAATCAGAAGATCGGTTTATATGCGAGCTATACTAGGTTATAGACCGATTTGAACCTTACTTGACACAGCTGTTGGAAGTCGTAACAGAATACTATGCGCTAAATTTTAGCCAAATCGGACAAAAGTTGCGTCTTGTAAGTGCTTAAGAAATCAAGTCGGCATATTAAAAAAGTTCCAAAAAAATCGATTGGAAATATCTTAATAATTCTTTTTGAATTTTGCAGATAAGTGTCCTTAAAAACCAAAAATTAATTCTATCGATTTTTTGTACAAAAATTGGCAAAATACTCATTTTGGGCAAAGCGAGTTTTCACGTTGGTATAAATTAGTAAATTTGCTGTGGCGGATACAAATATTGTTAGGTGCAAAAACTTTTTTCCATGAGTTTAGGGGACATATTGAGTAAACAAACACAAACCCAAATGGGGGTTTGTGTTTGGAGTTTGGGAACTCGAGGAGGTTTCCCAATTTTTTAATAAAAAATTGCCTATTTTGAAGTACATATAGCATCTGTTTAAGTTAACATATCTTCCTCAAATTTCACTTAAAAAGCAACTACAATATGACCTAAAGCAAATTTTTTCAATAAAGACTAATCACTGAAAATACTTTTTGGAACGAAAAATGCATCTGTTACACCTTTTTTGATTTCCAAACTGTATAACTTATATCTGAGCAACCAGATGTGGACACTTTTTGCGGCAAAATCGTTGTAAATTTTGTCACAAATCATGTCTTAAAATTAAATCGGACCGCAAACGCCTTCGTAAATTGCAAAATACGAAGCCAATCTCGGCCAAAATTTCAACAAATAATAGTTAAAACTCGTGTATCCTCGAAACTAGTGGAGATATTGTATATTTCAAGCAATTTTTTTTTTTTGTAGGAATTGTTGAGCAACGGAAAGAAGAATTTGTCGACGTGACAAATTTTAAGGGCCTGCCAAGAGCTGCCAGTACCACCAAGGTCCTTGAAATTTTGCACATGATCCTGATGATACCTAAGACCTCATAAAGTATATATACATATATTCTTGGTCGTCATGACATTTTAAGTCGATCTAGCCATGTCCGTCCGTTTATCGAAAGCACGCTAACTTTGGAAGGAATAAATTTTCCACAAATACAATATTTCCTGTTGAGGCAGGTCGGTTAGGATTGTAAACGGGCCACATCGATCCAAGTTTTGATATAGCTCCCATATAAACCGATCTCCTGAATATACTTATGGAGCATCGAAAGAGCGCAATTCTAATCCGATTTAGCTGAATTTTTGTACTATATGTTTCAAATCGGTGCAAAACTTGATATTGCTCCCATATAAACCAATCCCCCGATTATACTCTTTAACCTCTAAAGGGCGCAATTCGTAACCGATTTGTCAGAAATTTTGCACAGTGTCTACCTCAACATACATGCCAAGTATGGCCTGAATGGGTATAAACCTTGATATAGCTCCCATATAAATCAATCACCTGATTACACTTCTTGAGCTTCCAGAAGTCGCAGTTGTTGTCTGATTTGGATGAAATTTGCACGACAACTTCTGCTTCGTTCATTGTACGTGCCAAATGAAGTCTGAATCGGCCCATAACCCGATGTATCTCCCATGTAAATCGACCTCTCGATTGCACTTCTATAGGACGTAATGCTTACCCGATTTTTCTAAAATGTTGGACAATGACTTCTATTATGGTACCCTTACTTTACCTAGCTACGACAGAATATTTGTTCCACTTTCCGAACGTAGAATAGCGTTCCAAGCGCCTCGATCTTCTGCGCTCATTCTAAAATCTCTGACACCAAGTTTCGAGGTGTCTCCCACAACTTGATCTTTCCATCGGGCCTTTGGTCTTCTCGGTTTGCGTGTACCACCGTGTTTGCCTTCAAAATACTTCTTTGCTGGAGCTTCTTCATCCATTCTGACAACATGACCTAGCTAACGCAGCCGTTGTATTTTGATGCGTGTAACTATGCTATCGTCGTCATACAGCTCGTGGTTCACACGTCGCCTATATTCTCCGTTAACGCAAACTGGTCCATATATTTTACGAAGAATCTTTCTCTCAAATACTCCAACCACTGCCTCATCTGCTTTCACATGTACCCATGCTTCAGAACCATATAACAGCACGGGTAGTATCAGTGTCTTGTATAGTGTAATCTTCGTCTGTCGAGAGGTGGCCTTGTTTCTAAACTGCTTACTTAGTCCAAAGTAGCATCTGTTTGACAGTATTATTCTTCGCTTAATCTCAAAACTGGTGTCATTCGTTTCGGTTACGGCGGTGCCGAGGTAGATAAAGTTACTGACTGTCTCAAAGTTGTGGTTCCCAACTTTCTCCATTTTCTTTATCTGCTCGGTTGTGTAAGGCTTTTTGGGAGGTGAAACCATCCATTTCGTCTTATCTCCATTAACAGCCAGACCCATTTTCACTGACTCTCTTTCGATTCTTTCAAAGGCTCCAGTTACTACTTGCGGTGACCGACCCTTATATCGATGTCGTCGGCATAGGCGAGTAGCATGTGTTCTCTTCTGATTAGTGTGCCATATCTATTCACATCTGCATCTCTTATAATCTTCTCTAGTATGATATTAAAGAGATCACACGATAGGCTGTCTCCTTGTCTAAAACCCCTTTGGTATTAAGGAGAGATTCTTTCCTATTCTTACTGAGGAAGGCGTATCAGCAAGTGTCATCCTGCAGAGTCTTATTAATTTTGCAGGGATACCAAACTCAGACATGGCTTGAAATACCTTTGAACGTAAAGAAGTATCGAAGGCGGCTTTGTCGTCAACAAAGAGATGGTAGGTGTTGATTTGTCCTTCTCGTGTCTTTTCCAGGATTTGGCGCAGTGTGAATATCTGGTCTAGGGTGGATTTACCAGGTCTAAAGCCGCATTGATAGGGCCCAATTATCTCATGGACTTTAAGTTTTAATCTTTCACACAGTACGCTCGAGAGTATCTTGTATGCGATGGGGAGGAGACTTATTCCTCTGTAGTTGGCACATTCCGTCTTGTCTCCTTTCTTGTGTGCGGGACATTGTATGCTGAAGTTCCAATAATCGGGTTTGCGTTCTTCTAGGCAGATTGCGCAGATAAGCTGATACATACGCCTTAACAGCGTGTCGCCTCCTGTCTTAAATAGTTCAGCGGGTAACCCGTCGGCTCCTGCTGCCTTGTTGTTCTTTAGTCGGGTCACTGCTACTTGGACCTCATTCTGACTAGGAGGTAAACATTCTATAACATCATCAGGGATTGGTTCTGCGGTATCCTCTTCGCCGCCAACGTCGGACACTAGCAGTTCATCTGTCAGTTACCAGATTTCCTTCTTTGTCTCGGCAGGAGGATGTGCCAGCACCAAAGCCATCGGTTTGATGTTTAATTCTTTGGTAGAATTTCCGGACTTAATTCTGACTCCTGTACATCTCAATTCGCCCACACTCACGTCTTTCCATTTCCTTTTTCTTTCTACGGAATAGACGTTTCTCCTCTCTCCTTTTCTCCCGATACCTCTCCTTCATCTGGCGCGTTGATACTGATTGCAGGGTTGCTCTCTATGCCGCATTCTTGGCTTTAGTAGCATCTTGACACTCTTGGTCGTACCATGGGTTTCTTGGAGGAGACTTCCGGTACCCATGTACGGATTTCGCGGCATTATTCATAAAGTGGGCAATAGTTTGCCACTCCGCCATTATATCATCGGAACAAGGAGTGCTTTCATCAAGCAGTTGGGTCAGTCGAGTGGAGTATGCCGCTGCCATTTGTTGTGTTTTTCACCTTTTCAATGTCTAGCTTCCGTGCAGTGCCAGATCGTACTTTCCTCGCCATGTTCAAATGGGTGCAAACCTTTGCTGCAACAAGGTAATAATCCGAATCTATATTCGCTCCACGGATCGATCGTACAATACATCTAACACGCTGGATGAATGCCTTCCAACTATCACAACGTGATCAATTTGATTTCTCGTGTTTTGATCGGGTGACAGCCATGTGGCTTTGTGAATATTTTTATGTTCAAATCTGGTGCTACTAACTACCATGTTTTTTCCGCGGCGAAATCTATCAGCCTCAACCCCTTACTGGACGTTATCTCATAGAGGCTAAACTTTCCGACTGTTGGACCAAAAATTTTTTCCTTCCCTATTTTCGCATTAAAATCTCCCAGAACGATTTAAATATCATGGGCGGGGCAGCGGTCATATTCTCCCTCTAGGCGCTCGTAGAAAATATCCTTGGTCTGCTCGTCTTCCGTCGCGGCATGGGCACAAATAAGGCTGATATTGAAGAATTTGGCTTTTATCCAGTTTGTGACTAGCCTCTTATCCACCGGAGTAAAGCTGGAGACAAGGTATTGCAGTCTCCGACTAACCACAAATCCACAACCAAATTCATGCCTCGTGTTATGGCAGCTATAGTATAGTTCGTCACCATTTGGTGTTGTAGTGATTCCATTCCCAGTCCATCGCATTTCCTGTAAGGCGGCAATATCTGCCTTGTACTTCTCTAATACATCCGGCAGCGCGTATACTGCACCTTCTCTATAAAGTGTGCGGACATTCCAGGTGCAGATCCGCAAATCATGGTCCTTTTTTCGTTTGCGTGGGTCGTCAACGTTGGGGGGGTCCGTTTTTACTATTCCTTTGTTTCTCATAGTAGTTCTTAGTTTTCCGGGGGTGGGTTATGGCCCAGCACCCCAACCGCATGGGTTTTGTGATTGCACACGAATCCCTCGTTGTGGCGAGCCGCTTGCTCCAAGATCCGACGCTCGCCTCCAGCCGCCCCTAACCTGGGAACAGACGCTGATGTTGGCCATTGGTTATTTGAAGGCGCCAATAACTCGCCTTGTCATCTCGAGTATCATTGGCACTCAGTATTTAATTAAGAGCCAGTGCCACCTGACTCCTCACTGAGACTCTCCTCTCGAAAATCGCTGACTGCCCGCGGCCGCATTTGCAGCTACTCCGTATAAAAGCGGAACTTTCCACCATCCGCAACCTGTGGACGCGCCCGGTAGCTTTCAGCTAAGCTTCCCGTGATAACGATGGGCCCACCCAGCAAAAAATTGTTCCTGTCTTGGAAGCAATACGAAAATATTAATGCGCATTTTGAATGCTCAATAAGTATGCATGAAACTATAATGTAATGTAAAGTAATATTCTTTAAAAATTTTACAAAAAAACATGTTTTTAACATACTTTGCAGTAATCTATTACGTAGAGTAGACATGAAACATGGCTTCAAAGTATGGTAAAGACGAATTTGTTTTGCATCCATATTGCTTCTGATCAGCGGTTGTGTATGCTAATAGTGTTTTGAGTTCATTGAACGAAGATCAAGAAAAACAATTCGTTCTTTACGAAAGGTAGAAAATGGCACGATCTTTACCCACGTGCTTTAAAGAGAGTTTAATATCTTCAGTTGAATTTGTGAACTCGGACAAAAAGGCTATCTCTCGTGTTGTGTTTTTTCTTTTGTTGTTGGTTTATACTTTTTAATGCAGAATTCTTACAAGATTTTTGAGAAAATTCAAATTTAAATACTTTTATTTATTTCATTTACTAGCTGACCCGGGCGCGCTCCGCTGCGCCTTTTAATGAAATACCATGCTACGAAAATAGTATATCGCTGGACTAACAGTTTAACAATATAAGTACCTTTATCTGAATCCCATATGGTCTTTATTGGTCTACGAGTTTAAGTTTGGATATAAGGCGTACTCCATTCTTAAAATACTTCATTTCAGCCCGTCTACTCATGATTTCTGATTTAGTGGTGTGTTCGGGGGAGAGGTGGTCCCCCAGATACTTGGCCCTGAAAAAAATATCAGCATCGTGCTCTTCTCTCAAATTCCATTTATTTAAACCCCATATTGGCATTGGCTTAAGAGGAGTTTACAGGATGAGGCGTCCCCCAAACACATGACCCCTAAATAGGTTATCAAATTCGTTTTCTAATCTTAAAAACTTTTCATTTGAGCCACATAGTGGCATGATGGAAAACTTTTTTCCTTTGGGGGTGTTTTGGGAAAGTGGTGATGCCCTAAATACCTGGTCCTACATTTGGATATCAAATTCGTATTCTACTCCCAAAAACTTTTCATTTGAGCCACATAGTGGCATGATCGAAAACTTTTTTCCTTTGGGGGTGTTTTGGGAAAGTGGTGATGCCCTAAATACCTGGTCCTACATTTGGATATCAAATTCGTATTCTACTCCCAAATACTTTTATTTGAGCCCCATATTGGCATGGTCAGTAAAACATTGCTGTTTGTGGGGTATTTTGGGAAAGGGGTAGACCCCCAGAAAATTGGTCCCGAAAGTGGGTATCAATTCTTGCTCTACCCCCCAATTCCTTTCATTTAAGCTCCACATTGACATTGCCGGTAAATATGCCCGATTTAGGGGTGTTTTGGGGATTGGGGTGGTCCCCCAAACACTAAGCCCGGAAAATATATCAGCAACGTGCTCTATTCTCATATGTCTATGTATCATTTATTTGAACCCCATATTGCCATTGCCCTCAATATTGGATATCAAATTCGTTTTCTAATCTCTTTAAAACTGCTTATTGCAAAAGTCAGCAAATATGTCCGGTTTGAGGTATTGGCTCTAAAAACTATGAATATTTAGTTCCCCTCTCTTTAAGACACAAATTTTCTTGGTGAACAAATACGTCCTACTTGAGGGTTGTTATGGTGGTGGGACATCCGCTAGACAGTTGACCCCTAACGTTGATATCAGAAACGTGGTCTACTCCCACATACCTTTAATTTGAGCCCCATATTTCCATAGTCGGCAAACATGACCAGCTTGGGGGGTGTTTTGGGGGATGGGCGGCCACTCAGTGAGTTGGCCTTGAAAATATATATCGGATTCGTGTTCCACTTTAAAAACCCTCTTATTTGAGCCTCATATTGCAATTGTGAGCAAATACTTACTATTTGGGTGGTGTTGTGGGGGTGGGGTGGCCCCATAGACACTTTTCCCGAATATTGATATCAAATTCGTGCTTTACTCACGAAGATCTTTTATTTGAGTCCCATATTGCTATGGTCGTAAATTTGTCTCCTTCGAGTGATGTTTTTGGTGAGAGACGGCCCCCCGAATAATTGGTCCCATATTTGGATATCAGATTCTAATTCTACATTCAAATACCTTTTAGTTAAGACCCATATTCCCATGGTCACTAAATAAGTCCTGTTTGGGGGGTGTTTTGGGAAAGGGGTGGACCCCCAGAAACGTGATCCCCCATTTGGATATCAGATTCGTATTCTACTCGCAAATACCTTTCATTTGAGTCCCATATTGCCATGGTCGGTAAATATGTCCAATTTAGGGGTGTTTTGGGGCTTGAGGTGGTCCCCCTAGCACTTGTTCCGACAATTGGATATCAGATACGTTTTCTTATTCTAAATATCTTTCATTTGAGTCCCATATTGTGGTGATTGGTCTAAATATGTGTTTGGTAGGTTTTAGGGTGGGGCATTAATCGCAGAAAATGGCGTTTTAATTGAAAACTTTACTTGCATAAAAAAGGCAAATTCAATTTGTGATGCTACTGTTCCACTTTTGATGCTAAACAAAAAGCGCATTTTGGATATTTAAACAATCGCATTTAAGTGGGTCATCGCCCACAAAAGTCATGCATGCCGGAAGCAACTGTGTATGCTAATGTCAAGATAGTTTTAACTTAAAGGGCTAGATCCATTGTTAAGTACACCGACAGGCTTAGTATTACTTTCTGATTCGATATAGCTATTCCTGGTTGTCTGTCTGTTTATATGTCAATGTATTGTTGCCATCGAGGTACATTTGTTGTTCTATTGCCGTCAAATTTCGCACGCCACTTTAATAGTCAGATTTAGATTTTTAGTCCAGATTTAGATATAACTCCCATATGTATCTTTTATCCTTTTTATAGCTGTATTAGTCACAATTTTACTCCGAGCTTTACAAAATATTGTAGAGGCCACGGGCCTTAAGACTTTACTCATAAGGTAGATAATACCTCAAGCCGCAATTCAACCCGATCGGGACAGCTGTGAGCACCACGCAGGCTGCTGCGGGCACGTCCAGAGATTGCGGATAGTGGAATGGTCCATACCATACTCCACCAATGGCCACCCTGTTCCCGCGGTCGTCGGTCCTTTGGACTGGAACGAGCTTCCGCGCCTACAGGAGCATGACGAGGATCGCCATCTCCACATGAAAATGTGGCTACGACAACGACAACATAAATTTTAAAATTTAATATTTCATCCTACTGTGTTCACTGTAGTTGAATTATTGTTGCCCTATTCTAATTGTCATCGTAATGATTACGCTGCACAGTGGTCCAAACGACAAAAATTTGGAAATAAGTCCACAACTTTTTATCTGGTGATCTGAGCGATACAAACTGTTATACACATTTGTAGAGGAGGACACTGGTACAATTCAGCATCTAGTGAGTGGATGTACACTGCTGAAAATAATATTCTTATACCCACCACCATTGGGTGGGGGTATAACCACCACCATTCTGAGTTGATCTAGTCATGCCCGTGTACCCCTCCGTCCTTCCGTCTGTCGAAATTATGCACAGATACTTCTTAATGATATTGGTCGCTGAGGATTGCAAATGAGCCTTATCCGTTCAGATTTGGATATGGCTCCCATATGAAGTGGTGCTTCAACTTGGCTTCTTGGCCCTCTACCAGCCGCAATTGTTAACTGATTCGGCTGAAATTTTGCACGTTATGACTTCCAACATTTGTGCAAAGTACGAGTATAGTTTAAATCGGTCTATAACCTGATACACTTCTACTAAATTTCCAACTTAGATTCCATTAAGGAAAAGGGGATACTTCTCTCATATGAATGGGTGCAGTCCGATTGAAGTTTAAGCTCATTGATTACCCTTGTTTTAATTTTTGTCTGGTTTAGAAGAAGCCTTGCATGCTATGCGCTGCGCTGGCCCCCCAAAAAAATATTTATTTCAATCCCATGAAAAAGCCTGGAACCACCAGCAGATTAATCCGGCGCATTCAAATTTGAAGACTAGTCGGTATGAAACTTAACATATGCTGCCAATACCAAATGCTTGTACAATCTTTGATCACTAGCTATAAATGGGGTACAAAGCTTCCAAATTAAAAATGAAGAATTTAGTTTCTTTTTTAATGGCAAATTGCGTATTATTTAACAAAAATCTATAAAATTAACAAAAACATGTTCATAATGTTTCGAAGCTTAAGGCACTGCCCGCAAAAAGGTTAGACAAGCAATCTGTTGGCAATGGAAGAAGGATCCTACGAAGTTCGATGAGCGATGTGAAAGATGGGGAATGGGAAAGTCGATGAAGTGAGGTGGAGGAGAAATGGAATCACAGTGTCGCAATCACGAACAATTGGTATGCTGGACTACCTTTAGAATCTACGGTAGGGTCCTTGTTGTTGGGCCTGTTGGTGCTGGAAAGGTTGAGGTTGCAGTTGCTGCTGTCTTGCGGTGGAGGCCTGTTGCTCATGATGATGATGCTGACGTTGTTCCTCCTCTTCATGGTAAGGATGAGTGCGAATATATTCCAAAGACTTGAGAATGGCTTCTGGAATTGGTGGGGGAGTAGGCAAATGAGCGCCTTGGGGTTGGAAACCGTTTTCATCGGCTGTATAGGTGAGTTGTATTAATTCTCCTTCGGGTGTGTAGTATTGCGATGAACCCGTCGCATAGTGTCCCCCAACGCCCGACTCTTGCTGGGCAATACCATTCGTGGTGTCAAATTGGTAATTGTAACTGCCATCCTCCTGGATGTCGTTAACAAAACTGCGGGTTTCGGCCTGGTAATCCACAGCCAAGGCAAGACCGCATATGGCAACAGAGACTACGAACTGAAATAGAAGCAGACGATAAGAGATATTCAAAATTGGTTCACTTTGTTGTCCTTGTGCCACCACATTGTAGAGGAACTTACAAATCTGAACATCTTTGTTGGGCTTGGCAAAGATTGCTGTTTTGACTTAGAAGAAGAAGAAGATGTTAAATCTCAAAGATCTAAACTGAATATAATGTGTTTGTGGCAAACCTCCGCATATTTATATGCGAGGAATTTAATTGCACTCGGTCGATGGGTCCCCCACAAATGTATGTCTGTCGCAGTTTTTTGGGAAGCAACCAAATCATATGAGAAGACTACAACAAATTTTAATACATTTTTCGTTTTTAGTTTTCTTTGAACTGACAACGCAGTCATACAATTATTTACTTGTCTGCATAGATAGACAGGCGTATAGACGGACAGATAATGTGTCGGTTTATCTCTCTGTGATGAAAAAATTAAGGCGAGCTAAAGATGAAGATCGAGTTCAAGCTGATGATGGTGGCAACTTTAAAGACTCAACGTCAGCCAACACATCATTATTCCGTTGAACATTTAACAACCGATGCTAATTATTTACACTAAAAACCCAGAAAAAGACATGTATTACAAAATTATTATGAATGTACGTTGTATCATAATTGTTCACATTTAAATGCAGCGAAAGAGGTTTATTAATGAAGGAAAGTTTGTTCGGAGAACTATTGGAGGACGCCACTTTGCTGTTGTACGGACAGCTACTCCTTTTTATACCCCCTCGCCATAGGATAGGGGTATTATAATCTGTAACGCCCCGCAATATATTTATCAGAGACCCTATAAACTACATATATTCTTGATCGTCTAGCTATTTGTCATTCTGTCGGGAAATTTTCTAATATAGCATTAATTACTGTGTTAAATATGCAAATGCAAATTTTGCCCATGAACATTCCACTAAAGAACAGGGGCAAACTTCTTACATATCAATGAGTGCAGTCCGATTTAAGTTTTTTTTAAGCTCAATGATAAGGAACCTCCTTTTTATACCCGAGTCCGAACGGCGTACTGCAGTGCGACACCTCTTTAGAGAGAAGTTTTACATGGCATAGTACCTCACAAATGTTGCCAGCATTTGTGAGGTACCGCTGAAAATTGTTTTCTGGCGGTCTCGCCAGGATTCGAACCCAGGCGTTCAGCGTCATAGGCGGACATGCTAGACTCTGCGCTACGGTGGCCTCCACCGTAAAATATGTTAAATATACCATTTTGAAAGCCACTCCAACCGTATGATGGCGGTTTTGGTGTTGCAATTCAATTTCGGTTATATCCAGCCCAGGTTGCCCAGACCTAATTCCATTATCACAACAGGGCCATGAAGAAACGGACAACCCACAGTGGGATAGAATTGAAAAATATTAGTAAAATATATGCTATTTGAGAGCGGATAGGGATAATTCTTTGAAAATTTAAATAGTTACAGCTGAGGTGTAATCGACATCACGCAAAATTTCAATTCCCCAGGTGTTCTGGGCGACTCTTGGCAGAGACCTGAAGTTGGACACCTCGGCATTTCGAAATATTGTTTACTGGTGGTCCTTCGTACTTTGCTATTTACGAAGGCATTTGTGGTTCGATCATTTTGATGCATGATTAAGATCTGTGACAAAATTTACAATGAGTTTGCTACAGTATGTGTTAATATCCAATAATTCAGTTAAAAGTTATGCTGTCCTCAAACAAGTAAAAGCGTGGTAAGTTCGGCCGGGCCGAATCTTATATACCCTCCACCATGGATCGCATTTGTCCAGTTCTTTTCCCGGTATCTCTTTTAAGGCAAACAAAGAATAATGGATAAGATTGCTATGCTATTGAAGCTATATCAAGTTATGGTCCGATTCGGACCCTTTAGGGTTTCAAGAAGTAGTTCAATACCCCTCCACCATCATAGGATGGGGGTATAATAACCTAGTCATTCCGTTTGTGACACCTCGAAATACTGATCTGCTAGCGCATAAAACATATATATTGTTAATCGTCTAGACATTTTGAGTCGATTTAGCCCTGTCCGTCCGTTCGTCAGTCGAAATCACGATAGCGGTCGGATGTAGGCCGTTGGAGATTGCAAATGAGATTTATCGGTTCCGATTTTGATATAGCTCCCATATAAACCGATCTCCCGATTTGACATATTTAATCCACAATTGATATCCGAATGAGCTGACATTTGCACGTAGAGTTCTGTTATGGCGTGTGTTTATCTAAAATAGTGCTTGAGATGTCCGTTTTAACGATTCCCAGCTGTGCTGCGACTGACGCTTTCTCGAGTTCTCTAGAAGAGGATCCAGTCCTGGTTGATTCCCTTTGGCCGGAAAACCAAGTAAGACCTACTTTTGCCAGATGACCTAACTTGGCAAGCTCATTCTTGTAAATGTCAAATGTAAATTTACCGATGAAAATTCCCTTAAGCAACAGGGGCAAACTTTTCACATATCAGTGAGTGCTGTCCGATTCAAGTTTAAGCTCAATGATAAGGGGCCTTCTATGATAGCAGAGTCCAAACGCCGTGCCACAGTGCGAAACCTCTTTTGGGAGAAGTTTTTACATGGCTGTCATGCCATTTTTATACCCACCACCGAAGGATGGGAGTATATTCATTTTGTCATTCCGTTTGCAACACATCGAAATATCCATTTCCGACCCTATAAAGTGTATATATTCTTGATCAGCGTAAAAATCTAAGACGATCTAGCCATGTCCATCCGTCTGACCATCTGTCTGTTGAAATCACGCTACAGTCTTTAAAATAGACATATTGAGACGAAACTTTGCACAGATGCTTTTTGTGTCCATAAGCAGGTTAAGTTCGAAGATGGACTTTATCGGACTATATCTTGATATAGCCCCCATATAGATCGATCCGTCGGTTTAAGATCTTTGAGCCATAAATGCCACACTTATTATCCGATTTTGCTGAAATTTGGGACAGTAGGTTGTGCTAGGCCCTTCGATATCCTTCCTTAATTTGGCCAAGATCGGGCCAGATTTTGATAAAACTACCATATAGAGCGATCTCTCGATTTAAGGTGTTGGGTCCATAAAAGGCGCATTTGTTGTCCGATTTCACCGAAATTTGGGAGAGTGAGTTTCTTTGGCCCTACGACATCCCTCTTCAATTTGGCCCAGATTGGTCAAGATTTGGATATAGCTGCCATATAGACCGATCCGCCGATTTAAGGTCTTAGGACCATAAAAGCCACATTTATTATCCGATTTTGCCAAAATTTGGGACTGTGAGCTGTGTTAAGGCCTTCGACATCCTTCTTCACTTTGGCCCAGATCGGTCCAGATTTAGATATATCTTCCATATAGACCGATCCGCCAATTTAAGGTCTTAGACCCATAAAAAACGCATTTATTGTCCGATTTCGCCGAAATGTGGGATAGTGAAATGTGTTAGGACCCCTGACATCTTCCTGCAATTTGGTCACGATCAGTCTAGATTTGCATATAGCTGCCATATAAATCGATTTCTCGATTTAAGGTTTTGGGGCCGAAATTTGGAACAATGAGTTGTGTTAGGGCTTTCGAGATATTTTTGCAATTTGACCCAGATCAGTTCAGATTTTGATATAGCTGCCATATATACCGATCTCTCGATTCATGGTTTTGGACCCATAAAAGGCGCTTCTATTGTCCGATGTCGACGAAATTTGCAACAGTGAGTTGTGTTCGGGCCTTCGACATCCCCCTTCAATTTGGCCCATATCGATCTAGATTTGGATATACGTGCCATATAGACCCATCTCTCGATTTATAGTCTAGGCCCCATAAAAGGCGAATTAATAATTCAATTTCGCTGAAGTCGGACACAGTGACTTATGTTAGGCTTTTCGACATCCGTGTCGTATATGGTTAGGATCGGTCTATATTTAGATATGGCTGCCAAAAAGACCAATATTTTGTTCTACAAAATTGACCAATAACTTGAACTTATTAGACCACTCAATATCCATTTCGAATTTGGTCCAAATCGAACCATATTTCTATATAGCTGCTAGGTGGGCAAACATTTTGCATTTTTCCCCAGATTATGACGAAAGGTGGTTTGCAAATATACCCGAGGTGGTGGGTATCCAAAGTTCGGCCCGGACGAGCTTAACGCCTTTTTACTTGTTTCACATGACATAGTACCTCACAAATGTCTCCAGCAATAGGGGGAAATCCCAGCCATCCAAAGACCTAAGGGCCCTGTTCTTGATGTCACTCAGCACAAACGAAAACAAATCTGAGACGAGTAACATCACATCGGTTGCAAGTATCAAGGTTGACAAGTATCTTATTTATTACCATTAGCCACAACGTGCTGTGACAACATGCTGTTACCCCTTTTAGCGATTATAATTCTGCTCTGTAGCATGGTAGGTATCGAGTTCCTTAGGAATAGTTCGATGCCAAAGCGAGCTAGAGCTTTAACAATTGCCGAAGTATTGACATTGTTGAAGGCACCTCTTATGTTCAGGAAGGCGGTGGTGTATTGTGTCTTTCTAGCGTTTTTAACAAAAATACTGGCAGACTCATCGGTCTAAAGTTCTTTGTGGTTTTATGACTACGCTTTCTTGCCTTGCATGGGTTTGGTTATAACACTTATCATATATGCCAAATTTAGTTAATGCCGGTCTACAATCTAATATAGCTCCATATAAACTGATCTTTGAATTGAACTAAATCGATACATACTTAATATATATCTCATATAAACCTGTATCCTGGGTTGACTTCTTGAATACGTATAGAAAGCAATTTTTATCCAAATAAACAAAAAAAATCTAGGGATTTATAGCTTGACCTCCCGTGCAAATAACTTAAGAAATGCGATCCATTGAGGAGGGTATATAAAATTCATCCCGGCCGAACTTAGCACGTTTTTAAAAATGTATGTGGGTGTAACCCCCATAAGAGTACATCCCGATTCTAGGTATTTTGAAGATGTTACCCATATGTTGCAACTGCTTTAGCAGAAATATCGAACTTTGGGCTGTAGGTACAAAACTGTTTGCAAACAAACAGTCTCGATATTGACCATTTTCCCCTGAGAACCTCAAATGGAAAATTTCGGCAAATTAGTGAAACATATGTCTTAAACCTTTGAAATACATAAAATTGGTAATGGCGACAGTACCAAATCTTGGTCCCATATGATTTATTTTCAATAGCAACTATCTCCGAGAAAATATAAGGCCCTTGCCAAAGTTCAGAGCTCTAACTTAAATATTACAAAATCTTCCGCAAATTATTGGTTCCCTTTGACTTACGCAAATGTTATTTATATTAGGGCCATAAAATTGTTTGGCTTGAGAACTAAACTTTGCAATTATATAAATTACAATATGACGTCATCACTATATAAAAATTTATTTGGATTATAACATTTTCAAATGCCTTTTTCGATAAAAAAAAAATACGACTCAGACTTTTCCCTAACTGAAGTTGCCAACCACGTTTAAACAGCTTGCAAGAGATCCACCATTCATGTATCTTCGGTACGTCAGAGCGGGTAATCTATTATCTTTTTTTGCGAGTACAGTCTTATATGTTCTAAAGGGTATTGAGCCATGTCTGAGATTGGTTCCCTGCAAAATTAATAGCTTTAACGCTGACACTTTAAAAGTAAAGACACCCTATCATGTGGCAGTTTTAACATTTTAAGAAAAAATTGTACGAGTTTTTTCAAATGGTACAGCAAACAACTCTTGCTAGTCGGTTCATTGGCAATAGCAACATCATGAGCCAACATTGCGAGAAATATATAGAACCTGTGAAAGTGGTTCATAGAGGTCGTAGAAAATTTATCGGGAGATCGGTTAATATGGGAGCAATATCAGACTATGAATTTTAGTAATTCGTACAACGGACGTGACCAGTCATAACAAAACACTCCATGTTTAATTTCGGTCAAATCGGATAACAATTGTGTCTTAAGAAATCAAATCGAAAGACCATTTTGTACAAGACTTACTATATCCAAGTATAAACCGAATTGGTCCATTTACAATCCTCAACAACCTTTATCAATTAAAAGTATCTGTGCAAAATTTCCGCTTTTGTGATTTCCACAGACCAACGGATATGGCTAAATCACGACAGTCAAAAATACATAAAATTTATGGGGCGCTGAGCATTTGCTAATATCAGACAATCATATGTAGGGTTTTTTTAGGCCAACGCCGTTTTTTTCGACATTTCTCTTCAGTAAGGTTTGCATTTCATGATGGAAAGATGTAAGAGCCAACAACGAGTCGAAATTATTAAAATTTGCTACCGAAATTCGGAGTCAGTGGCCTCAACGTTCAGAGCCCTACAATGAGGCATTTCTGGCAGATCACGGTTTGGTGCGGTTTATGGACCAGCGGCGTAAGTGGGCCGTACTTGTTCCGTGATGATCAAGACCGGCCCGTTACTGTGGGAATCGCTACCGTTCAAAAACAGAATATTTGTAGCCCCAATTGAATGATATGGACTTGGAGGACATGTTGTTCCAACAGGACGGCCCCACAAGCCACACAGCGAATGTCACCATCAATTTATTGGAAAATAAGTTTGCAGAACGTGTTATCTAACGAAATGTTCCAGTCGATTGGCGATTTGCGATTTGACGCTGCGATTGCGATATGACGCTGTTAGACTAATTCCTGTGGTGTTACGTCAAGTCTATGGTCTATGCCATGACATAACTACCAGGTAGTATACCGTAAACAGCTGAGTACAATTTTTTCTAGCGAAGTGCACTATCTGTCAACGAGTTTTAGTTGTGTGTGTATTATAGTTAAGAACTTTAATACCCACAAACAACGAAAAATGTCGCGAACAAGTAACATACTCAAAATCAGAGTTGCACTAATCACTGATTTCGACAGATAGTGCACTCAATATTTTGTTGTTGGGCAACTGCCACTACCTGTAAATTAATATATCTTGGGTCTATGCCAACAAGCCAACAACGATTGATAAACTTTGTACGAATATCGAACACGAAATTGCAGCAGTATCGGCCGATTTATAATTGAAAACCGGGTTCAGCAAGCGTGCCCGTGGTATCAATGCAAAATAACTCGAGTTCCATACATAATGGCATCAAACGTACTTTCACAGAAATAAAGAATTTAATTGATATCCAAAACCGTTTATTTAACTTTTGTAGCGCTCTTATTGAAGACCCCGATATATGGCAACTGTATGTAAATCGGAACCTTTTCGACCAAATTCTATACACATAGTAGAAGTTGTAGAAGAAGATGATGGTCGGTTGAAAAATGGGCTCCCAAAGTCGACTAATCGATTAGTTGTATTTATGTAAAGAAGTCGAAAAGTTGAAATCGACTTCAATGATTAAAAAGTCGAATAGTCGAAAAGAAAGCTGTACAGAGATTCAAGTTTGGCTTTGTAAATTTTGCTGCTAAGTTGCTGGGTATGAATTGTTTCCAATTTTTCTCAGATGCATTTGGAATTTAGAATTTTTTATAAAAAATTTGCCATATTGGCCTTATGGAAATACAGGCAATGATTATATCTTGATGACAAAAGATTAGAAAAACTTTTAGGAAATAGAAGTATCTTACTTAGAAAATTTTGCAAATTTTTGACAAAAAGTTGATTTTTCGAAAAGTCGAAAAATCGACAAATTCCTGTTAGCGCGGTCATGGTAGCTATTTGGCTGGTGTTTCTTTTCTTTAACGACATATACTCCTCTTTATTATAAAATAAATAGGCGATCATTTAACTCAAAAAAAGACATTTTCTTTGAATACCAAAATAACACCACTTATTAGATAACCCTACACGCAAAAAAAATATAAAACGTTTTGGAAATTTTTACAACAAACAAAATTCTTTTATTAAAAAAGTTTTTCTATTAGTGTAACCGTATAACTTTTCGCTTCAACATATCGAACGCTGGCCATAAATGTAGTATTATTGTTTATTGTAACCCCTTTAGCAGATTCGTCTACTGTAAAATGGCCTTCCTTTTGTTGTTAAACCATAAACTCTTTAAATGCAAAAGTGATCCAATAGCCGCAAACGATTATTCGTTTACCGGACCAAATATTATTCCCTTGTGTCTCTCCTACTAAAGAGAAAGTGTGAGTATTTGAGCGTATAGACCAGTGGTTGGAAAAAATTCTCACACTATTGCACATTACTTTGTACGTACACAAGAAAATAGTCCCAAGCAGGCCCATGGACTTGCAAATAATCGCAATTGTGTGCTTGTTACTGGTGTAGACACATTTTTACACACAACATTTTTTTCTTTTAAGTTTTGAATGAGCAAAGAGCATTCAGTATATTGAGCAGACTGAACGACTGCGAATGGCAAAGTCGGAAAGTGTAAATTTTTAAAGTTTCGGTACAAAAATGCTGGTATGTCCCATGACAAAAATCATCAGAGCAAGACACAAATGGCTGCCAAGTACAAGAAAACACAAGAATTTCCTAGGTAAACATATTGTTTAATAACATTTACGCGATAAAGAAATATGCATCACAAAGTAGTTTAATTTAAATGTGCGAAAACAACAAAAATTTTTTTGTTTTATTTATAGCATAACGAATAGAATAGATCATAATACAAACCCATAATGGGTTGTGCGAAATAAAAGGCTCTTAATGTAATTGTGTATCATAACATCGAAAACAATCCAAAAATATTCTGATATATGAAAGAGTTTGAATTACCAACTGAGATCTGCTTACAATTCGCAAAAATTTGAGTTTATATTTTGTTAAAACATTAAATTGAGCTTGACATCCTTTTCAATAAACACAATCCATTTTATCAATTGGCTTTAAATTAATTTTCAAATAAGGAAACAATTGTTCAATTTTCGAATAACATGTTCTACATATACTAAGAATTAAAGGCATTGTCAGGGTAAAAAACTTAACAATTCACAAATTTTTGCAAGTATTTATCGCATAAACATATACTTTTTTCGAAAACAAAGTCCAACGTATTTCGGAAAAGAAGTTTACTTGGCGAAAAGTTCCTTTATGTCAAACGAATTATTTTCTGCGTGTAACATTCGAAGTTGAATTCGAAAACGAATTATTTTCTGAAAACCTGAACAGACTCCAATATACTATATAATGTTTTGATATCCGAAGGGGGTGGACCTGCTTGGTTATCCCAATACTTCCCACAATATTTCGCTAGAGAAAAAATCTATGACCCACTCCAATACTCTCATAGCAATATCAATTCTTATTAAAGCAAGTAAGAGCGTACTAAGTTGGGCCGGGCCGAATCTAATATACCCTCCACCATGGATCGGATTTGTCGAGTTCTATGCGCGGAATCTCTTTTTAGGCAAATAAAGAATATTGAATAAGAACTGTTATGCTATATCAAGTTATAGTCCGATTCGGAATGCTGATCATTGTAGAAGTCATTATGTAATATTTCAGTTCATTCTGATAAGAATTGCGCCTTGTAGGGGCTCAAGAAGCACAATCGGGAGATCCGTTTATATGGGAGCTGTATCAAGCAATTGATCGATTCAGAACATATTAGACACGTATGTTAAAGATCATGAGAGAAGCCGTTGTAAAAATTTCTTCCAAATCGGATGAGAATTGCGCCCTCTAAAGGCTGAAGAAGTCAAGGTCCCAGATCGGTTTATATGGCAGCTATATCAGGTTATGTACCGATTTCCTCCATACTTAGCACAGTAATTGGAAGTCATAACAAAACAATCAGATCAGAATTGCGCCCTCTAGTGGGTCAAGAAGTCAAGACCCAAGATCGGTTTATATGGCAGCTATATCAAAACATGAACCGATTAGAACCATACATAGCGCAGCTGTTGGATGTGATACCAAAACACTATGTGAATAGCGCCCTATAGAGGTTCAAGAAGTCAAGACCCAAGATCGGTATATATGACAGCTATATCAAAACATGGACCGATTTGGCCCATTTACACTCCTAACCGACACTAATAAAAAGTATTTGTGCAAAATTTCAAGTCGCAAGCTTTAGTCCTTCGAAAGTTAGCGTGCTTTCGGCAGACAGACGGACGGACGGACTGACGGACATGGCTAGATCGACTTAAAATGACATGACGATCAAGAATATACTTTATGGGGTCTCAGACGCATATTTCAAGGTGTTACAAACAGAATGACGAAACTAGTATACCCCCATCCTATGGTGAAGGGTATAAAAACCAAAGAGATGACTACATACATAACTATGTGTTTCCTCTCTTACCTCAAATTATTGCCAATATACATATACGAGTATATTAACCCTTTTTGCCTTTCGGTCTTTTTGTTGGATAAATATCCGCTTGAATTTTGGCAAAATATTTAGAAAAGTCAATTTTGGCTTTTGTTAAACTCTCAGTCCCATTATTGTGCAAAGTTCAGTAGGAGCATACAAAATACCAATGTTTTCGTTTAAATACGTCAAATAACTATTATCATCGTCTGCAGCGATTGGTTCATTCATACATTCGTTCATTCATCGTAGTTTAGCCAAAACTTCATTACTGCACATTTGGTTAAAGCAGTGGCGTATAGTAATATACAAATATAAGGGTTCTTGAAAAAATGGTCTGCGTACTTGACGATTAAAACTAGAAGTAATCCGATTTCCAATAAAACCAAAATCCTAAACTCACGAAAATAAAACTTTTAGAACTTATTTACGATGTATATTACGAAGTTTTATTATACCCACCACCACCCAAATTTGGCACAGATACTAAGCATCGATGTAGGTCGTTGGGGATTGCAAATGGGCTATATCGGTTCAGATTTAGATATAGCTCCCATATAAACCGATCGCCTAATTTGACTTCCTGAGCCCCTGGAAGGCGCAATTTTTGTCCGATTCCTCTGAAATTGTGAACGTGATGTTCTTTTAAGACTTTCAACAACTGTATCTAGTACGGAGCAAATCGGACTATGACCTGATATAGGTCCCATATAAATCGATCTTACGATTTGACTTCTTGAGCCTTTGTAAGCCATAATTTTTGCCCGATTTGGCTGACATTTTGCACATAGTGTTCTGTTATGACTTTCAACAATTGCATTAAGTACAGTCCAAATCGGTATATTACCTGATATGGCTCCCATATAAACCAATCTCCCGATTTGACTTTTTCAGCCCCTGTAAGCCGCAATTTTAGTCCGATTCGGCTGAAATTTTGTACGTGGTGTTCTTTTATGACTTTCAACAACTGTGCCAAGTACGGTCTAAACCGGTTTATAACCTGGTATAGCTCCCATAGCTGTTTGTTATGACTGTCCTAAGTACGGTCCAAATCGGTCTATAACCTGATATAGCTCCCATATAAACCGATCTCCCGATTTGACTTCTTGAGCTCCTGGAAGCCGCAATTTGTGTCCCATTTGGCTGAAATTTTCCTTGTAGTGTTTCGTTATGACCTTCAATAACTGTGCCAAGTACGGCCAAAATCAGCTTTTAACCTGATATAGCTCTTATGTAAACCGTTCTCTCGATCATCCTTGTACGGTTCCCAGAGCTTTAATTTTTGCTAGTTTGACATAAGTTTGGTATGTAGAATAAAATTATGCCCTACAACTTATTTTATTTTGTATAAATTTTTTTGCAGAATCCATGGAAGTGGTTTCCCAAGATTCGGCCCAGCCAAACTTAGCACGTTTTTACTTGTTTTTATTGTAACTATGTAATGTTTCGCTCCAAAATATCAAACGTTAGTCATAAATATAGATTAATTGAAAGTAGCTTTGTTTGTTGCAAACCCCTTAGCAACTTTGCCTACGAAAAAGGAATTTTGCTTTCATTTCAAAATCAAAAAATCTTTAATGGCACTAATGTTTCGAAAGCCGCAAACGATTATTCGTTTACCAGACCAGACCATTCGTTTCTCTTGAGTCTCTCTTACTAGAGAGAGAGGAGAGGGTCTGTATTTGAACGTATCGACAGTGTCTACACGTTACACAGTTACAATAAAATAAAACTTCATAATGTAAGTGTTTTACTTGTTGTAAATTCGTTCCAAACATTTTATTTTTTTGCGTGTAGGCTTGCAGAAAGTGGTGTTTTACCTTATTTACCCTCCACCATGGGAAGCATTTGTCAAGTTTTGTCAAGTTAAACAGCAAAGATGTTTGCTAAAACATCTTTTTTTGTCTGCTGCAAATTGGGAAGCTGACATTACTGATGTTTCAGCAAACACAGGACATTTCTCAAGCTATTTCAACTAACAAACTATTCAACTAACAAAAAATTGTATTCTACTTTTTATGGTTGCCTGTTACTTGTTATACCGTCCACCATAGGATGAGGGTATACTAATTTCGTCATTAGTATACCCCCATGCCCGTCCGTCTGTCTGGCGAAAGCACGCAAACTTTCGATGGAGTAAAGCTAGCCGCTTGAAATTTTGCACAAATACCTTTTATTAGTGTAGGTCGTTTGGGATTTTAAATGGGTCAAATCGGTTCATGTTTTGATATAGTTGCCATATAAACCGATCTTGGATCTTGACTTCTTGAGCCTCTAGAGGGCGCAATTCTCATCCGATTTGGAAGAAATTTTGCACGTTGTGTTTTGGTACCACTTCCAACAACTGTGATGAGTATGGTTTAAATCGGTCCATGTTTTAACATAGCTGTCATATAAACCGATCTTGGATCTTGACTCCTTGAGCATCTAGAGGGCGCAATTCTCATCCGATTTGGAAGAAATTTTGCACGTAGTGTTGAGGTGTTTTGTTATGACTTCCAATAACTGTGCTAAGTATGGCGCAAATCGGTACTTAACCTGATATAGCTGTCATATAAACCGATCTGGGATGTTGACTTCTTGAGCCTCTAGAGGGCGCAATTCTCATCCGATTTGAAAGAAATGTCCTCATGTCTCATGACCTTCAACATACGTGTCTAATATGGTCTGAATCGATCCCATATAAACGGATCTCCCGATTTTGCTTCTTGAGCCCCTGCATGGCGCAATTCTTTTCCGAATGAACTGAAATATTACATAATGACTTTTACAATGTTCAACATTCATTTATAATCCGAATCGGACTATAACTTGATAAAGCTCCAATAGCATAACAGTTCTTATTCAATATTCTTTATTTGCCTAAAAAGAGATACCGCACATAAAACACGACAAATGCGATCCATGGTGGAGGGTATATTAGATTCGGCCCGGCCGAACTTAGCACGCTCTTACTTGTTTTGATTATTTTAGGCCTTATTTAGAATTGTTTCAGAAATTTTGTTGGAAGATATGTTTTTAATTTGTGGAATATTACTGTAAAAAAGCTACCTGATCCATCCATTTACATATGTGTTTTATTTTTTCTTCTAACATCCCCTTCATAATTAAGCAGCAGTCATTTTCAGAAAACAACATACTTTTCAGGAGTAAGCCTGCTACTCTGATATTGCAGTACTACTGCTGTAATAGCAAAACTACTGCTACAATAGCAGCAAAATGAACTACTAATATTCAGTACACAATGTTTGCTATTTTCAACAAACTTTTTTTTATGAGTGCAGTATCTCTTTTTAGGCAAACAAAGGATAATGGATAAGAATTGCTTTGCTATTGGAGCTATATCAAGTTATAGTCCGATTCGAACCATAATTGAATTGAATGTTGGAGACCATAGTATAAGTCATTGGTAAAATTTGCATAAGACTTGCGCCGTTTAGGAGCTCGTGAAGTAAAATCGGTTATATGGCAGCTGTATCAGGCAATAGACCGATTTAGACCATATTTGGCACTATAGTGAAGGTCATAGGTTGTACAAAATTTCAGTCAAATTGGATAAGGATGGCGCCCTCTACATGCAAAAGAAAACGTTTGTAAAATTTTTATGACAAACCAATTACTTTTATCACGAAGTTTTGCTTTTATTTTAACCGTGTAACATTTCACTTCAACTTATTAAACGTTAGCCGTAAACGTAGTATTATTGAACGTAACTAACTTTGTTTTTTGTAAACCCGTTAGCAGCTTCGTCTACGGTAAAAATGCCTTCCTTTTGTTGTAAGGCCAAAAACTCTTTAATTACAAAAGTGCTTCGATAGACGCAAACGATTATTCGTGTACCGGGCCAACAATTATTCTCTTGAGTCTCTCCTACTCTCTAGTAATTGATCATATAGACCACCAAAAATACTCACTCTATTACACATTACCTTGTACGTACACAAGAAAATAATCCAATGCAGACCCATAGGCTTGCAAATAATTGCATTTGTATGCTCGTCGCTGTTATAGACACACTGTTACACACATTGTTTTCCTTCTTTGTTTTGAATGAGCAAAGAGCATGGTAAACTCAGAAAGTGTAAATTTTTAAAGTTTCGGCACAAAAATACTGGTATGTCCAATGACAAAAATATTAGAGCAACATACAAGTACAAGAATACACAACAAGAATTTCTAAGGCACATACATTGTTTGGTAACATCTAGGTAATAAAGAAATATCTCACACAAAGTAGGTATTTAAATGTGTGAAAACAACAACAATTTTCTGTTTTATTTATAGAATAACGAGTACAATAGATCATAATACGAAACCTTAATAGGTTGTGCGAAAATGGAAAGCTTCTAATTTAAATGTATATTATTACATCGAAATAAATCAAAATATACTCGAAAAAGTTACATAATTCCTAAAAATGTGGATTGAATTATGCAATAACATTAAATTGAACTTGGCAATGCAAATTTTGCCCATGAACATTCCACTAAGGAGCAGGGGCAAACTTCTCACATATCAATGAGTGCAGTCCGATTCAATTATAAGCTCAATGATAAGGGGCCTCCTTTTTATAGCCGAGTCCGAACGGCGTGCTGCAGTGCGACACCTTCTTAGAGAGAAGTTTTACATGGCATAGTACCTCACAAATGTTGCCAGCAATAGGAGGGGAAAACCACCGCTGAAAATTAGTTTTCTGATGGTCTCGCCAGGTTTCGAACCCAGGCGTTCAGCGTCATAGGCGGACATGCTAACCTCTGCGCTACGGTGGCCTCCAAGTTGGCATCCTTTTCAATATACAGAATAAAAGAAGAACTAGTTTAAATCCCTAATAACATGTTCTATATAAAAAAAATAAAAGGTATTTTCAGAGTAAAAAAAAATATATTTGTCACAATTTCTTGCAAGAATTTATTGTAAAATAAATGTACTTTTGTCTTAAACAAAGTCCAACGTTTTTCATAAAAGAAGTTTACTTGGCGAAAGTTTCCTTTATGTCAAACGAATTATTGTTTGCGGGTAGAGGCTTAAGAAGTACAATCGGAAGATCGGTTTGTATGGGAGGTAATCAGGTTATGAACCAATTTTGATATAGCTCCCATATATACCGATCTTGGATCTTGACTTTATGAACCTTTAAAGAGCTCAATTCTTATCCAATTTGTCTGAAATTTGCATAAGGTGTTCAGTTTTGACTTCTTATAACTGTATCAAGTTTGATCCAAATTCATAACCTGACATATAAATCGATCTTCAAATTTTGACACTTGGAACCTCTAGAGCGCGCAATTACCATCCAATGACTTCCGATAGTAGTGTTAATTATGGCCCAAATTGGTTTTTTGTATGACTCCTAGCAGCCATGACGAGTATGGTTCATATCGGTCTATAACTTGTATATTCAAAGAAATTGGGGCATGCGATCCATGGCATGCGAACTTAACGCTTTTACTTGTTATGATCTAAAATTGTTTCGTCATTTCGGCAGCACTTCCATTAAAATATGTAGAATGACAAAAAAAGAAACTTTTTCATGTGAAAGGTATTGTGTTGCCTATAGCAACTAGTATCATAGAAAATCAGCATAAAACATAACTGTCGACATAGATCGATAGATATCGGCTACGCCACTGAGCTTAACTTTCAATTTTACTTGAACTTGCTTTCAATTCCAAAATAGCGTAAATAACGGCATTAAAATTACCATTCGAAGTAACTTTGACCATCACCAGAATCATCACCTTTGTGGTTAAATACCATTTGCCCAGTATCTTCCCTTTGCACCCTCGGTGCCATGCGCCATAACAATGTCTTACCACTGCTTCGTATCTTTATGAATTTTACTCTTTAGCATTGGCAACAGCATTTGACCCTCATTTAAATACATTTCTCTCAAAGACTCAATCACTTCATTCATGCATAGTTCTTCTTGGCTTTTAAACTATGACCGCATTCCAGCTCTTTTCCGTTTAAAATTGCTCGAAATTCAAACTGGCGCAATTGGCTTAATTAAAGCCGATACACATCACTTAACGCGCTCTAGAGAGGCACCGCGAGTTCGGGCATCCAAGATGAGAAATGAGTCCAAAATTTAACTTCAGTTGAGAGTCTGTGTGAAATCGATCGCATAATTAGCCATTGAATCCAAAATACAAATATCCCCCAAGAAATAGAGCATTCATCAAAACAAATCCAATTCACGTTTATGGTTTACCTCTAATTTTTTGAGATTTAAAGGTAAAGGCTATTAATGTAAAGCATTATGAGGAGATTGCTTTTTTGCGCTTGCGTATTTATGGAGGCATTTCTCTATGCGTCATTAATCTTGATGTTGTTATAAACACATTTTAATTGTTATTAACTAATTTATATTGACTTTGTGTTGATTTATACTATCCGCAATCTGAAAAGTGTTTATTGCCATTTTTTACCCTCCACCATAGGATGGGGGGTATACTAATATTTCGTCATTCTGTTTGTAACTACTCGAAATATTCGTCTGAGACCCCATAAATTATACATATTCTTGATCGTCGCGACATTTTATGTCCATCTAGCCATGTCCGTCCGTCTGTCTGTCGAAAGCACGCTATCTTCCGAAGGAGTGAGGCTAGCCGCTTGAAAATTTGCACAAATACTTCTTATTAGTGTAGGTCGGTTGGTATTGTAAATGGGCCATATCGGTCCATGTTATATAAACCGATCTTGGGTCTTGACTTCTTGAGCCTCTAGAGAGTGCAATTCTTATCCGATTGAAATGAAATTTTGCACAACGTGTTTTGTTATGATATCCAATAACTGTGTCAAGTATGGTTCAAATCGGTCCATAACCAGATATAGCTGCCATATAAACCGATCTTGGGTCTTGACTTCTTGAGCCTCTAGAGTGCGCAATTCTTACCCGATTGGAATGAAATTTTGCACGACGTGTTTTGTTATCATATCCAACAACTGTGCCAAATACGATCCAAAACGGTCCATAACCTGATATAGCTGTCATATAAACCAATCTTGGGTCTTGACTTCTTGAGCCTCTAGAGGGCGCAATTCTTATCCGATTGGAATGAATTTTTGCACGTAGTATTTTGTTATGATATCCAACAACTGTGCCAAGTAAGGTTCATATCGGTTCATAACCTGATATAGATGTCATATAAACCGATATTGGGTCTTGACATCTTGAGCCTCTAGAGTGCGCAATTCTTATCCGATTGGAATGCAATTTTACACGACGTGTACTGTTATGATATCCAACAATTGTGCCAAGTATGATTCAAATCGGTTCATTATCTGATATAGCTGTCACAGAAACAGATCTGGGGACTTGACTTCTTTAGCTTCTAGAGGGCGCAATTCCTATCGAATTTGGCTGAAATTTTGCATGACGTATTTTATTCTTACTTTCAACAACTTTGTCAAATAAGGTTCAAATCGCTTCATAACCTGATATAGCTGCCATATAAACCGATCTGGGATTTTGAATTCTTGAGCCTCTAGAAGTTGCACTTATTATCCGATTTGCCTGAAATTTTGTACGACGGATTATCTCATGACCATCAACATACGTGTTTATTATGGTCTGAATCGGTCTATACCCCGCTACAGCTCCCATATAAATCGATTTCTCTATTTTACTTCTTGAGCCCCCAAAGGGCGCAAATCTTATTCGAATTAGCTGACATTTAACACTGGTCTCCAACATATAATTTAATTGTGGTCCACACCGGACCATATCTTGATATCGCTCTAATAGCAGAGCAAATCTTATTTTATATCCTTTTTTGCCTAAGAAGAGATACCGGGAAAAGAACTCGACAAATGCGATCCATGGTGGAGGGTATATAAGATTCGACCCGGCCGAACTTAGCACGCTTTGACTTGTTCTTCTTTTACTCACTAAAATCGCTTCGAGAAAGGCTGTGTGCAAAGGCATTCATAACGCTTTCTGAAATGCCGTATGGTTTAGGTTTTGTCATAAAGTGGCCAATAAATATCCAAATCGGAAATTAGCTACCTACCTATAACATTTGAAATATCTTTTGAATAATTATTTTTACTTCCAAGAAAGTGATAACAATATCTTATAGATATTATGATATGAATGTCAATATTTATAAGGTACGATCCCATACTTCTATTGTATAATTTTATTTCATTTTGATATAAGCAGCATTATTATACCCACCACCAAAGGATGGGGGTATTTTTATTTTGTCATTCCGTTGGCAACACATCGAAACATCCATTTGCGACCCTATATAGTATATATATTCTTGCTCGTCGTAAAAATCTAAGACGACCTAGCCATGTCCGAGAGATATATGTCATAGAGATATTGAGCTGAAACTTTGCACAATTTTTTTTTTTGTCCATAAGCAGGTCATTTTCGAAGATGGGCTATATCGGACTATATCTTGATATAGCCCCCATATAGACTGATCTGCCGATTTAAAGTCTTAGAGCCATAAATGCCGCACTTTTTATCCGATTTTGCTGAGATTTGAGTCAGTAAGTTGTGCTAAGCTTTTCGATATTCTTTCTTAATTTGGCCCAGATTTGGATATAGCTCCCGTATAATCGATCTCTCGATTTATTTCGCACTTAAATCTCTTGATTTAAGGACCCATTAAAAGCGAATTTATTGTCCGATTTCACCGAAATTTGGGGGAGCGAGTTCTTTTTGGCTCTACGACATCCCTCTTCAATTTGGCCCAGATCGGTCGAGATTTTGATAAAGCTGCCATTTAGACCGATCTCTTGATTTTAGGTTTTGGACCCATAAAAGGTGCGTTTATTATCCGATGTCGCCGAAATTTGGGACTGTGAGTTGTGTTAGGGCCTTCGACATCCTTCTTTAATTTGGCGTGTATCGGTTCAGATTTGAATATTGGTCTTGGGCCCATAAAAGATGGATTTATTGACCGATGTCGCCGAAATTTTGGACAGTGGCTTGTGATAGGCCCCTTGACATCCTTCTTCAATTTGGTCCAGATTTGGATATAGCTGTCATATAGACAATTCTTGCGATTTAAAGTCTTGGCCCCCTAAAAGGCGCATTTATAATTCGAATTCGCTGAAGTCGGACACAGTGACTTATGTCAGACTTTTCGACATCAGTATCGTATATGATTCAGATCCGTCTTTATTTGTATGTAGCTACCAAAAAGACCAATATATTTGTTCTATAAAATTGTACAGTGACTTGTACTTATTAGACCACTCAATGTCCGTGACGAATTTGGTCCAAATCGGACCATATTTCGATATAGCTGCTATGTGGGTATAAATTATGCATTTTTCACCGGATTATGACGAAAGGTGGTTTACATATATACCCGAGGTGGTGGGTATTCAATATTCGAACCGGCCGAACTTAACGCATTTTTACTTGTTCTTAATTCACATCTAGTTTTTATATACACCACCATAGATGGGGGTATAGCAATCTAGTCATTCCGTTTGTAACTCCTCGAAATATTCGTCTAGGGCCCCATACTGTATATATGTTCTTGATCGTCTCGACAATATGAGTCGATCTAGCCATGTCTGTCTGTCCCTCTGTCGAATTCACGAACGCGTAAAGCTAGCCGCTTGAAATTTTGCACAGATACTTCCTATTAATGTAGATCTTTAAGGATTGCAAATGGGTCATATCGGTTCAGATTTAGATATAGCTCTCATATAAGCCGATCACCGAATTTGACTTCTTGAGCCCCTGGAAGCCGCAATTTTTGTCCGAACACTGTGCCTCGTACTGTCTAAATCCGTCTATAACCTGATATAGCTTCCATATAAACCGATTTCCCGATTTGACTGATATTGCTCCCATATAAACTGATCTCCCGATTAGACTTCTTGAGCCCTTACTAGCCGCAATTTTTGTCCGATTTGGATGAAATTTAGCATGTAGTGTTTTGGTATGACTTTCAACTTCTGTGCCAATTACGGTCTAAATCAGTCTATAGCCTGATATAGCTGCCATATAAACCGATCTCCCGATTTGACATCTTTAGCCCCTAGAAGCCGCAGTTTTCGTCCGATTTAGTTAAAATTTTGCATATAGTGTTCTTTTATGACTTTCAACAACTGTGTCAAGTACGGTCCAAAATGCAACAAAATTATGCCCTTGAACTAAATTGTATTTTGTATTAAATTTTAGCAGATTTCATGGTGGTGGGTTCCCAAAATTCGACCCGGCCGAACTTAGCAAGCTTTTACTTGGTTTGTATAATTTAATACATTTTGATGTATGACGTTTGCATTATTTTTTATTCACATAAAGTATATACATTCTTGATCGTATCGACGTTCAGAGTCGATCTATCCTTTTCCGTCAATCTGTCGAAATCACGATAGCAGTCGAACGCGTAAAGCTAGCCGCTTGACATTTTGCACAGATACTTAAGGTTTATGTAGGTCGTTAGGGATTGTAAATCGATCTCCAGATTTGACTACTTGAGCCCTTACAAGTTGCAATTTTTGTCCCATGTGGCTGAAATTTTGCATGTAGTGTTTTGTTATGACTTTTAACAACTGTACAAAGTACGATCCAAATCGGTATTTAACCTGATGTAGCTCCCATATAAACCGATCTCCATATATGACTTCTTGGGCCCCTGGAAGCCGCAATTTTCGTTCGATGTTGCTGAAATTTTCCATGTAGTGTTCCTTCATGACTTCTAACAACTGCGCCAAGTGCGGTCCAAATCCGTCTATAACCTGATATAGCTTCATTGTAAACCGATCTCCTGATTTGACTTCTTGAGCCCGTTATGACTTCCAACAACTGTGCCTAGTACGGTCTAAATCTCTCTATAACCTGATATAAATCCCATATAAACCGATCTCCAGATTTGAATTCTTGAGCCTTTACAAGCCGCAATTTTTGTCCGCTTTGGCTGAAATTTTGCACATAGTGTTTTGTTATGATTTCCATGTGGTGTTCCGTCATGATTTCCAACAACTATACCAAGTACGGTCCAAATCGGTCTATAACCTGGTATAGCTCCTATATAAAATGGTCTCTCGATTATCTTTGTTCGGTTCCTAGAAGCTTTAAATGTATTTTATTTAGCTATTTAGCAGAATCCATGATGGTGGGTTTCCAAGATTCGGCCCGGCCGAATACAGCACGCTTTTACTTGTTTTTCAGTTTCGATAAATTTCTTGTATTCTAAGGTAGTCCGGAATTATCACTTACAATAAATCGAGGGACTGACTTATTCCACATTGCTACAAGCCTGTTCGTTGCCCACACCCTCAAATCGGACTGTGTCGCCTCGGAAGGTTTCGCAATTAATCCAAAACAAGGCCGCCGACAGCAACCGATGTAATTTTTTAAGAGTAAAGAAGCCGCAACTTTCAACTTGTTTGAAAGAATATTGGCCTGTTATTTTGTGTCATACAGATCAACAATTTAGCATGTAGCTGTTACATAGAACCATAACTCGCACTTGGACGCAAGATTCTCCCATGATTGGGGAACTTGAATGAGATTTAGTTTTTATGTATTTCTTTGCATAATCCCAAACAAAAAACTAACACTAACACTAACAATACAATGCTGGTTTTCAACTACTGTGCACCGTGGGAATCTCTCACTAACCTCACCCAAATACTTCTAAACACATATTCATGTGTATACAAATATAAGGCACCATTAAGTCACTAGTTATGATTTGAATTTGTGCAATAATCAACTAGTTCTCATCAGTTCTTTCTTTTTGGCAATATTTTATAATTTGCTGTTAAGTCGAACTTTGTTGCCTCATCTCTTTTCTTGGTTAAGACAATCATTAACTATCATTAACTATTATTCGAAGCTAATTTTGGCTGACTGACCATTTAACATTTAAGTTATTAGTTGTTCTAAGCATGCCATCAAGTGTTGTTCTCTTTGAATGAAACTCAATTCGAGTTTTCAAATTTAAATAAACCGCTTAAATATTAATTTTGAAATTTGGAATTATCCAAACAAGAAAATGTACCAAAAATTTTGTGTTTTTTTGTCCACCAAATGTTAAGAGCAAATCCGAACATACTCAGCTAACTATTCCAACCCGTTTTGGCCGAGTTAGGAGGGAACATAATATACTGCAGCATAGTCACATATCTCAAAAGTCTTATTTTTATTATTATTATTTTTTTTTTGGACTTTTGTGTTTTTTTTTTTTTTTTTTGTTGGTTTGGTGGACAAAAGTGCACTTGTATTAGCTTAGACAAAAAAAAAAAAAACTGTGTATTATCATCTAAGTTTTATTATTTGTATGTTGATGCTTCAATCATGATTTTTAGGTTTGTGATAACCAGTTTCATTTTATTAAGATTTTGATTTGTTTGAACTATAGATATTTAATACGAGATCACCAATATCAGATTCATCAATTGTTGCAACTAATATTTTTGAATAAATAAAGTACAAAAATTATTGGACATAATTAGATCGAGATAGCAGTTTGCAGTTAACTGTGGACATTTCCTAGTCATTTATCATTTGGTTGTTCTAATTGGGACACTTTTGAGTCGCCTTTTGTTTTGAAATTTTAGTTTTCACAGACTTTTGCAGGATGTTAAATAAAACACCAGTGCGTGTTAATTAACGTTTGTGAATGAATATTATTATCAATAAAAAAGAGTCATCACCTCATAAATGATAACGGGCTTAGATATTACCATTTTGTGTGCTCAAATACAATAACCTACTTAATTATTAAAATCAAATATGAGCTCACCCGGTTTTAATAAAACGGTAATTAGAAGTTTTTTTTCCAAATTTTTTCTGGGGCCCAAAACAAGTATGGAGAACGTTTGCAAACATAGACCCAGAAACAAGTAAAATGTGTAAAGTTCGGCCGAGCCGAAAGTTGAGAACCCACCCAATTTCATTATTATACCCTGCACCATAGAATGGGGGTATACTACAATAATTTCGTCATTCTGTTTGTAACACCTCGAAGTATGCGTCTGGGACCCCATAAAGTATATATATATTCCTGATCGGCATGTCATTTTAAGTCGATCTAGCCATGCCCGTCCGTCTGTCTGTCGAAAGCACGCTAACTTTCGAAGGAGTAAAGCCAGCCGCTTGAAATTCTGCTGCCATATTAACCGATCTTGGGTCTTGACTTCTTGAGCCTCTAGAGGGCGCAATTCTCATCCGATTTGACTGAAATTTTGCACGTGGTGTTTTGATATCACTTCCAACATCTGCGCAATGTATGGTTTTAATCGGTTCATGTTTTGGTATAGCTGCCATATAAACCGATCTTGGGTCTTGACTTCTTGACTAGCTAGAGGGCGCAATTCTTATCCGATTTGACTGAAATTTTGCATGAGGTGTTTTGTTATGACTTCCAATAACTGTGCTAGGTATGACGGAAATCGGTACATAACCTGATATAGCTGCCATATAAACCGATCTTGGTTCTTGACTTCTTGACCCACTAGAGGGCGCAATTCTCTTCCGATTTGACTAAATTAAGCATGAGGTGTTCTATTATGACTTCCAATAACTGTGCTAAGTATGGCGCAAATCGGTACATAACCTGATATAGCTGTCATATAAACCGATCTGGGAACTTGACTTCTTGAGCCTCTAGAGGGCGCAATTCTCATCCGATTTGGAAGAAATGTTGTGCAACGGCTCCTCGCATTACCATCAACATACGTGTCTAATATGGTCTGAATCGATCAATAGCTTGATACAGCTCCCATATAAACGGATCTCCCGATTTTGCTTCTTGAGCCCCTACAAGGCGCAATTCTTATCCGAATGAACTGAAATATTACAGAGTGACTTCTACAATGATCAGCATTCATATATGGTCCGAATCGGACTACAACTTGATAGAGCTCCGATAGCATTACAGTTCTTATTGAATATTCTATGTTTGTCTAAAAAGAGATACCGCGCATAGAACTCGACAAATCCGATCAATGGTGAAGGGTATATAAGATTCGGCCCGGCCGAACTTAGCACGCTCTTACTTGTTTTTATTTGAACTAAACATTTTGTAAAAACCCAATCGGGAATTGATTGAGGCTTCTATAGTCCCAAGAAGTCATATCGGGGTATCGGTATTAAAGGCCTTTATTTATTTATGAACCTATCTGAGTAGGATTTGGTGTGAGCAATGGAGGACACAAGTACCAAATTTCAGCCAAATAAGATGAAAATTAAGGCTATTAAGGACTCAAGAAATCAAATCCGGAGATCAGAATCTATATCAGTCTATTTAGTGATTGCAATCATGCTTTGCTCGGATATTGATAGTCATATTAGAAATCATTGTACCAAATTTCAGCCAAATCTTCTTGTGTCAAATTTCAGTCAAATTAAAAAATTGAGGAGGCTTAAAACGTCAAACCGGTTATCGTTTTTTATGTAAACTGGTTCATATACGGTCCAGGTACTTGTAACGTGGTTTTGTCAACCTTAGGACCCACAAATCTTAAGTTATAACACAAGTTAATTAGAATCGAGGATTGACAATAAGGTGACTTTATTGGTTTAATTCTATGTTACAATCTGGTGATTATTTCAGAGCTACAGGAAAATTTTTCAAAATAACACACAAAATTCAGAAAAATTCATGAAATCTTTACTTGAATCGATAGTACTGTCCATACAATTTAATGTTTATATTTAGATTAAGTGTACAAATATTGACCGTGACTGCACCTCAAATGGTCCATCCGCTTAGTTCAATTTTGGCATACTCTTTCCCACATTTCGGCCGGTATCTCACGAATAAATGCTTCAATGTTGTTGTCTTACAATGCGTCAATTGAAGCGTGCTTGTCTGTTTAGGCATGAGCTTTAACATAGCCCCACAAAAAAATAGTTTGAAGGCGTTAAATCGCACGATCTAGTCGGCCAATTGACCGTTCCCGAACGTGAAATAAAATATTCACCTATCTCGCCTCTCAATAATCATCTCACGGTAGCGCTCACTACTCCAGTTACGTTACGATTGGCATCATCTTTGAAGAAGTACGATGCAATGATGCCACCAGCCCATAAACCTCACCAAACAGTGATTTTTTATACCCACCACCATAGGATGGGGGTATACTAATCTAGTCATTCCGTTTGTAACATTCAATATTCGTCTAAGACCCCATAAAGTATATATATTCTTGATCGTCTCGGAAATTTAAGTTGATCTAGCCATGTCCGTCTGTCGAAACCACGATAGTGGTCGAAAGCGTAAAGCTAGCCAATTTTGCACAGATACATATTACTGATGTAGGTCATTGGGGATGGTAAATGGGCCGTGTCGGTTCAGATTTAGATACAGCTCCCAAATAAACCGATCTACCGATTAATCTTCTTAAGCCTCTGGAAGCCGCAATTGTTGTTCAGTTTGGCTGAAATTTTGCATGTGCTATGATTTTCAACAACTATACCAAGTACGGTCCGAATCGATCTATAATCTGATATAGCTCCCATTTAAACCGATTTCCCGATTTGACTTCTTGAGACCTTATAAGCCGCAATTTTTGTCCGAATTAGCTGATACTTTGCATGTAGTGTTCTGCTATGATTTTCAACGACTGTGCCAAGTACGGTTTAAATCGGTCTATAACCTGATATAGCTCCCATATAAACTGTTCTTCCGATTTGATTTCTTGAGCCTTTACAAGCAGCAATTTTTGCCAGATTTGGCTGAAATTTTGCATGCTGTGTTCTGCTATGACTTGCAATATTTGTGCCAAATACGGTCCAAATCAGTCTATAACCTGATATAGATCCCATGTAAACCGGTATCTCGATCATCCTTGCTCGGTTCCTAGAAGGTTTAATTTTTGCTGGTTTGACGTAAGTTTGGTATGTAGAATAAAATTATGCCCTTCAACTAAATTTATTTTGTATAAATTTTTGCAGAATCCATGCCGTTGGGTTTCCAAGATTCGGCCCGGCCAAACTTAGCACGCTTTTACTTGTTCTGGATGCATTGGCAGCTGTTGCAACGGTTATTTGGCGAAATAACAGTGACTGATCCGAAGAGATGCGCCAGTTTGTTCAACCGTCAATATATTGTGCATCCCGAGAGAGAACGGACAAGGAGGAGAGCCATTCGCCGTATTCGTGGTCTCCGAGCCGATGAACAGCCATCACAATTTACCGTGGGCGAAGTTACGAATATCATCCGTGGCGCCAATTCTTCTAAGGCGTTGGGCCCCGACTGAATCTCTACATTTGATGTTGGAGAATTTGGATTCACCTAGAGTTGAGTACCTTACCACTGTCCTCAACCTGTCATTGAACACTCTTATAGTTCCCGATGTCTGGAAAATGGGCAAAATGATCCAGCTACTGAAGCCTGGAAAAGACCCGAGTTTGGGGGAGTCGTACAGACCGATCTCTCTTCTCTCACCAGTGACAAAGACGCTTGGGGCATTATTTCTCCCGAGCCTCGTAGGAGAATTTCCATATGCGGACGATTGTACGATCATGGCATCAGGCCCCCCACCCATTGATGACATCTGCGATAGGTGAAATCGATGCAAGAAATCGGAAGATGTCCGCCACCAAATCTTCAGCCACATTGTTCACTACAAATACGCGTGAGGTGGATACTAAGCTGACTGTGATGGTCGATGGAGAAATGATTCGGACCATCAAGTGTCCCAAAATACTTGGCGTCACATTTGGCAGCTCTTATACATTCTCCCCACATGCCTCAGCAATCTGCGATAAAGTCAAAAGTAGAAACAAGGTCCTCAAGTCACTTGCTGGCAGCACTTGGGGTGCAAACAAAGACCTTGTTGACCACGTACAAAGCAATTGGCCAGTCTGTGGTAAGTTTTGCATCGCCAGTGCGGTCTCGTCAACTTTGTGACACGCAGTGGAATAATATTCAGATCTGTCAGAATGCCGCCCTCCGAACTGCGACGGGCTGTCTCCTCAGTTCTCATGTGGACCACCTCCATCAGGAGACAGAGATCCTATCAGTGCGAAGATATAACTATATGCTGTCCAAGCAATACCTTTTGGACTGCTATCGCAGAAACCATCCAAATCATCATCTTGTGGATAGATATCCACCGCCCAGAAGCCTTTAGGTAGATCTACACGATCTAGAGCGTGTGGTTCAGCGCTACAAGAGAGAACCTCTAGATCAAGCGGCATATCAAGCGGGTCTAAACAATATTCATGCAGACACGGTAGCAGATGCAGTAATTGGCTACCGAGTGAATGTAGTCCTTGAAGAACGACCGCCACCCATTGCACCCGAAGAAATCGACCTCCCCGGCAAACCAGAGTAGTTCTGGCTCAATTACGTTCCGGCAGATGCAGCGCCTCAATTTCCATAGAGCTAGGATTGATGCCGACGTGCAAGATGTATGTCCCGATTGTAACCAGGGACCGCACGATACACGTCACCTGTTTAACTGCCCGACCAGACCCACTCGACTCAGACCCAAATCCCTGTGGACGCACCCCATTTTAGTCGCAGAGTTCCTGGGTCTTGAAACTCAACAGAATCAAGCAGACGAAAGTTAGAACACAATAAACTGCTACAATAACAACAACGAAACGTGCGTGAGCGGTTTAAACCAGTGTTGCCAAAAAGATAATAGTTAAAAAATCACCCTTTATATGTAAACTGGTCCATACACTCTCCAGGCACGTGGTTTTTGTCGAAGACTGCGGTAAGTTCAGTCGTCTCCACGGTCAAATACTACTACTACTAAAAGTACAATTTCTCCCACTTTCAATACCACTTTCCAAAATTTTTTATTCCAAACCTTATTTTTTCGAGTATAAAAGACTTTTTGCGAGATGATACCATCCATTTTGTCTTATTGCGATTTATTCCCTGACCAACTTTCACCGATTCTCTTTGGATTCTTTGTTTTAAAGGCTGCAGTTACTACTTTGGGTAACCGACCCATGAAATCGATGTTCTCGGCATAGACGAGACGCATGTGTTCACTCGTGAGTAGTTTGCCCTACCTATTCACATCTGAATCTCGTATAGTCTTCTCCATCAAGATATTAAAGAGATCACACGATAATCTGCCTCCCGGTCTGAAACCTCGTTTGGTATAGAATGGGTCGGAAAGAGTCCTTCCTATTCTTACTGAGGAATGTTTATCAGCAAGCGTCTTCCTACAGTCTGAGTCTTATTAATTTGCAGGGATACCAAACTCAGACATGGCCTTGAACACACAGGGCTGTCAAAAGCGGCTTTTTAGTCAAAGAAGAAATGGTTAAATTTGACCTGCCTTCCTCGAGGTCATAAAATGATATAGCTCCCATATAAACCCATTGCCCGATTTGATTTCTTGGGTTTCTAGAGGGTGCAATTACTATCCGATTTGGTTGATATTTTGAATGTGTATTTTTATGATTTCTAACAGCCATGACCAGTACAAGTATATATGACAAAGTCATTCAAAGAACTTATCCCATGCGATTCATGGTGGAGGGCATATAAGATTCGGTCGGTCGAACTTAACGCGCTTTTACTTGTTCAATGTGGTAGAATATGTTTTACTTTTATATTTCACAAGCAATTACCCTTGCTTATTTAAATTTTACAAAGTGTGCCCAAACTTGTTGTTTTTGTAGTTAAATTAATACATCTGAGTCCCATAATAGGCCCAACAGTAAAATGAAATAGTCCCCAATGTTGTTTACCTTCCAATTTAATTTGAACAAGTAAAAACGTGCTATGTTCGGCCGGGCCGAATCTTGGGTACCCACCACCATGGATTCCGCTAAAAATTTACCCTTATTAACTGAGTTAATATTTCAATTATTTTGTAGCAATCAAATCGGGAATTGATTGGAGCTTCAATGGTCTCAAAAAGTCCTATACCACCACCATATTAATCGATTCGGATAAAACTTAGCACTGCTGTTGTAAGTCATAAGATAGGCTTTTGGATCAAATTTCAACCAAATCAGGTGAAAATTGAGACTTCTAGAGGTTCAAGAAGACAAACCCGAGGATCGGATCATACTTATCATGGATGTTAGAAGTCATAACACAAATCTTTGATCTAAATTGCAACCGAATCGGATGAAAATTGAGGCTTCTAGGAGCCAAAGAAGCCAAATCCAGGGATCGGTTTATACGGGACCTATATCTGCTTATAGACCGATTCGGATCATACATGGCATGTATGTTGGAAGTCATAACACAAGTCTTTGTTCCAAATTTCAGCCAAATGAGATAAAAATTGAGGCTTCTTGGAACCCAGGAAGTCAAATCGAGAGATCGGTTTATATGGGAGCTGTATTTGTTTATAGACCGTTTCGGCTCATACTTGGCATGGATGTTGGAAGTCATAGCACAAGTATTTGTTCCAAATTAAATTCAAATCGGATGAAAATTGGGGCTCCTAGGGGCTCAAGAAGTCAAATTTGAGGATCGATGTATATGAGCCGATATGACCCATTTGCAATCCCCAACGACCTAAATTAATTGGAAGTATATGTGCAAAATTTCAAGTGGCTATTTTGATTTCAATAGACGAACGGACGGATGGACATGGACGGATGGATGGATGGACATGGCTAAATCGACTCAAATGTCGAGACTATCCAGGATATATATACTTTATGGGGTCGCAGATCAATATTTCGAGGTGTTACAAACGGTATTACTAGATTAGAATACACCCATCCTATGGTGGTGGGTATAAAATTTGAATTTACTTGAAGAAAAACTTTATCAGCCGCAATGGTTGCTTGAAAGGGGGCCCCAAAAGACGAAAATAGGCCCAAAAGTTTTGTTGTGGTTCTCCATATACCCTTTTCGTTTTGGGTTTGGGGATGCAATTTCGTGGGACCAAACTTCATAACCGCCCTTATTTACATGCTAAACGCACGGGTTTGACCCTGTAGTTCAAACTCGGCAATAAAAACGAGGTCCATTGGAATTATGTTTAAACTTTATTTGGATTGCACTCGTTTTCCGACCAATTCTAAGCAAACTTCCGATTTTGTCGTTACAATCATGGAGCTCGATTTTAATGTTAAACCCATGGCTTTTTAATGAAGACTTCGTAGATTACCGCCAAAATTGGCTCAATCCAATCCCCACAGCTCCATATTGTTGTTGTTGCAGCAGTGTGTTGTAAACTTCAGCGGCAGCTCTTGCCGATGAAGGACTCCAACGGGTCAATCCGATTCGCACAACCGGCTGCCATATAATTCAATGTTCATAGGCAAATTTAAAAAAATTGTCTGTTTGTTTCGCTTTGAAGACGAGCTTAATGATCGAAGATTTTTTGCAATGGAAAAGGAAAGCCAAAGATCAGAATACGCCATACACTGGGGAACATTTTACCACTCATTAGGAGTGGAGGCTTCAAAGGCCAAACATTTGACTTAAAATGTCGTCGTTTAAATCGGTTTGAATGTTGTTAAAGCTACCATTTCGATACCATGACCGGACTGGAGTTACAAATTTTGCTCATGACAGTTTTTTTCTAACCATAACGTAGATTTTGGTACGTTAACATTTATTTGTCAATATCTTTAGAAACAGTCAAAAGAATTAACAAAAATTATTATGAAGCACGTTCTTTTTGATATTTCATTCATACTCGTCCTCTGTTCAATTCATAGTAGTGTTCTAATGTGCACAGATGTTTCGTGATGATAGGCAAATTTTAATTTGCATAAATGTCTTCTTCGCCATTGAAGTTACCTACAATTTAGATGTCAACGTCTTAGATTGCTTATTGGCGAATAATTTGTTCTCTCCATATACATAATTCGAGAATTTAGATTTCAAAAACTAGCTTGTCAAATCTAATTTTAAGATTTATCGATTTAGATTCAAGATACGTATTGGAACACCGAACAGTTGTCGTTGGGTGGCAAATTAGCAATATTAAGATTTGCGATAAGAACCAAACTAGGGAAGGCTAATTGGTCATTATAGTTTTATATAAGGCAAAATCAGGTGAGATTGTCAGACGCCTTGTGTTTTATAAATGCGTCGCAAACGTTACGGCATCTAGCGGATGAAAAGTTTTCTGCAACCCTTCCTTAGACTTCCTTTACCATTTCGCAGTTTCCACTTCCTTTTCAGGTATGGAGGGGATAGTCGTGCAGAATGTGTGCCGAAATTTATACTAATCCGCCTATCTTCTGTTTAGCCAAGAGACCACTTCTGCTGTATTTTCTCCAAGGCCGAAGCTAATATAACGATGATCAAAGAAGATGTGGTCATCCCCACACTCCCCAGTCACATATCCTTCCGCTGATATTCTCCGGCATATACATAACCTATAGCACCTCCTGCCTTGTCCTGGTAATAAAGGTGGGTTTACTTGCTTTGCGTCTTTAACTAAGGTATACAGTTGTCTTTTCCCAAAGCCAATTCCTTAACTTTTAGCGATATTTTGATCTTCATTTAAGATTTTTGTCTTTAAAAACAAGACGTAAAGTTAAGGATCTACCAACCTAAAAAAATCCAAGAAAAATTATCTTCCACTAAAGGAAAGTTAAAAAAAAATATCATCTTTAAAGTAAGTTTGCTTTTCTTTTGCTCGTTACTTTAAAATAAGGACAAAATGTTTTCAGTGCAGATCCTAATTCGTGACTATTCGTCATCTGTTTCCCTTCGGGCCTTATCTCGAAGAATTTTTTTACATATATCAAGAGGCGTACCCAAAGATTCCAGTTCCCATCCGCAGTGAAGTCTACGTACCTTCTATTGCCCGGTATTTTGTACCTCCAATCTTCTCTTTGAGGTATTATGGTAAAATCATTTTTATCACATAGCGATTAAGACACTGACTTGGATATCGATCATTGTATCAAGTATAACCCATGCGGGGCGCTGGGCCAGTAACCCGCCCTCGTGAAATTACAACTACTCTGAGAAATAAACGAATAAAAACTATGGACCCCCCTAACGTTGACGACCTACGCAAACGAAAAAACTAGCATGATTTGCGGTTCTGCACCTGAAATGTCCGCACTCTTTATAGAGAAGGTGCAGTTTACGCACTGGCGGATGCAGTTTACGCACATGGCTGATATTACCGCCTTGCAGGAAGTGCGATGGACCGCGAAAGACTGAAACACCTGTATACAGCTTCACTCCGGTGGTTGAGAGGCTAGCCACAGTCCGCATAAAAGCAAAATTCTTCAACATCAGCCTTATTTGTGCCCATGCCCTGACAGAAGACAAGGACGAGTAGACCAAGGATATTTTCTATGAGCGTCTATAGAGAGAATACAACCACTGGCCCGCCCATAATATTAAAATCGTTCAGGGAGATTTTAATGCAATGATGGAAAATATTTTTGGTTCAACAGTCGGAAAATTTAGCCTAGCCGAAGAAACTTCCCATAATGGATTGAGGCTAATAGGTTTAGCCGCACCAAAGACCGTGGTAGTTAGCAGCACCAATTTTCAACATCGAAGGATTCACACGGCCACATGATTGTCACCCGATCAAAACACAAGCAACCAAATTGATCATGTTGTAATAGATGGAAGGCATTCATCAAGCGTTTTAGATGTACGATCGATCCGTGAAGCGAAAATAGATTCGGATTCATATCCTTGTCCATACCCGTTTGAGCACGGAAGATGGACATTGAAAACCTGCAAACATAACAGATGACAACGTCAAACTCCACCCGACTGACCCAACTACTAGATGAAAGCACTCCTTGCTCCGATGATATAAACACGCAGTGGCAAACTATTGTCCACTCCATTAAAAATGCAGCGAAATCCGTACTTGGGTACCGGAAGCCTCCCATGGCATGACCAAGAGTGTCAAGATTCTACTGAAGCCAAGAATGCGATCAGTAGCGACGCGCCAGATGAAGGAGAGGTATCGGAGAAACGGAGAGAGAAGAAACGTCTATTCCGCAGAAAGAAAAAGGAAATAGAATGACGTGAGTGTGAGCGAATTGAGTATACATGAGTCAGAATTAAGTCCGGAAATTCTACCAAAGAACTAAACATCAAACCGATGGCCTTGGTACAGGCACATCCTCCTGCAGAGGCAAAGAAGGAAATCTTGTAACTGGCACAGATAGCATGCTGAGGATATGGAAAGAACATTTTACCCAACTGCAAGTGTCCGACGTTGGTGGCGAAGAGGATACCGCAGAACCAATCCCTGATGATGGTATAGAATGTGAACTGACTAAGGAACAATAAGGCAGCAGGAGCCGACGGGTTGCCCGCTGAACTATTTAAGACTGGAGGCAACACACTGATAAGGCGTATGTGTCAGCTTGTCTCGCAATCTGGCTAGAAAAACGCATACCTGATGACTGGAATCTCAGCATACTACAATATGTCCCGTACACAAGAAAGGAGACAAGGCGGAATGTGCCAACCACAGAGGAATAAGTCTCCTCCGCAGCACATACAAGATACTCTCGAGATTAATGTGTGAAAGATTAAAACCTAAAACCTTATCGTATGACCTTTTTATATCCTGTTATAATTTCCTGCTGGAGAAGATTATACGAGATGCAGAAGTAAATAGATATTACATACTATCACAAGAGAACACATGCTACTCGCCTATGCCGACGACATCGTCGTCAAAGGTCGGTCACCGTAGGTAATAACTGAAGCCTTTGAAAGAATTGAAAGAGATTCAGTAAAAATGGGTCTGGCAGTAAATGGAGATAAAACGAAATTAGGGTATCAACTCCCAAAACGTCCTGTACAACCGATCAGATAAAGAAAATGGAGAAAGTTGGGAACCACAACTTTGAGATAGTCAGCAAAGTTATCTACCTCGGCACCGCCGTTACCGAAACGAATGACACCAGTTTTGAGATTAAGCGAAGAATAATACTGGCAAACAGATGCTACTTTGGATTAAGTAAGCAGTTTAAAAACAAGGCCACCTCTCGATAGGCGAAGATTACACTATACAAGACACTGATACTACCCGTGTTGTTATATGGTTCTGAGCCATGGGTACTTGTGAAAGCTGACGAGGCAGTGCTTGGAGTGTTTGAGAGAAAGATTCTTCGTAAAATATATGGATCAGTTCGCGTTAATGGGAAATATAGGCGTCGTATGAACGTATGACGACGATAGCAAACACAGAAAAAAATAACGCTTAGAAAACCAACTACCAAATTTGTATGTGAAACTTAAAATTCTCAACGATTTTAGCATTGAATCGAAGACATTATTTGTTGAAGTATGTAGGTTTCTTCAAAGGAATTGAAAAACAAAATAATTGAAATTCTATGGACTTTCAACAAAGTCTTTAGTTGAGGTAGTTATTAAAATAGGCTTACTATCATGTAGCGCACAAAACTTCCATGCCATTTATGACTTGCAAAACAAGGTTCGAGTCCCCCGGTCGGTCAAAAAAAATTTTTTTTATTTAACTTATTTTAGAAAATTCGGCAAAAAAATATGAATTTTGTATTCAGAAAAAAATTTTAGAGTGGGTTTTACCTTTTTTAATTTAATTAATTGAGACACTTATTTCTGTGCAGCAGTACTTTCTGAGTAATTTCATCATAAAGAAGATGATGTCTGTAGGCTACAGGATGCGTGCATGACTACCAAACATGAGATCATGAGTTCAATCCTCTGCCGGCACAAAGATTATTAAAATTTGTTTTTAAGGGTAATAATGGAGAGAGTGACAAGAAAAACCCAAGAGAAGCAGTAAACCCGAACCGAGCCGAGCAAAGAAAATAAGAAGTAAAAGCGTGCTAAGTTCGGCCGGACCGAATCTTGGGAACCCACCACCATGGATTCTGGAAAAAGTTACAATACAAACTAAATTTTGTTGAAGGGCATAATTTTCTTCTACATACCAAACTTCTGTCAAATCAGCAAAAATTATATCTCTAGGAACAAATCAAGGATGATCGAGAGACCGGTTCACATGGGAGGTTCTTGGCCGATTTGGACCGTACTTAGCACAATTGTTGAAAGTCATAACAGAAAACTATGTGCAAAAAAAATCCCAAATTGGACAAACGTTGCGGCTTCCAGAGTTTCAAGAATTCAATTCGGGAGATCGATTTACACAATACTAAAACAGTTGTTTGCAGCCATAACAGAACACTATGTAAAAAATTTCAGCCAAATCAGATGAAAATGAGGCTTTCAGGGGCTCAAGAAGTCAAATCAGGAGATCGTTTATGTGGGAGCTATATCAGGTTCTTGCCCGATTCGGACCGTACTTAACACATTTGTTGGAAGTCACAACAAAACACTATGTGCAAAATTTCAGACAAATCGGACAAAAATTGCATCTTCCACGGGCTCAAATCGGGAGATCGGTTTATATTGGAGCTATATCATGTTCCTGACTGATTTAGATTTAACTTGGCACACTTCTTGGAAATCATAACAGAACACCACAAGGAAAATTTCAGCCAAATCGGAAAAAAGTTGCGGCTTCCAGGGGCTCAAGAAGTCAAATCGGGAGATCGGTTTATATGGGAAGTATATGCAAATCTGAACCAATATGGCCCAATTGCAATCCCCGACGACCAACATCAATATTTAGTATCTGTGCAAATTTTCAAGAGGCTAGTTTACGCGTTTGACCGCTATCCTGATTTTGATAGGCGGATGGGCGGACAAGGCTAGATCGACTCAGAATATATATACTTTATGGGTTCCTAGATCAATATTTCGAGGTGTTACAAACGGATTATAACACCTCGAACCCATTACCCCATCCTATGGTGGTGGGTATAAAAACACCACCACCCGAAGCAAAGCACATGTATTGGCTGTTAGATGGTTCTTTGTTTCGCTTATTGATGTATTGTTGTTGTTGTTATATGTTGTACCTTGAGTCGTTCAGATTCAAAATAAATTGTTGCAGGAAAATTGACAACTTTCGTAGTTATTTTTTCGACCAAAATGGTTTTTTAAAATTATTTTTATGTGTGTCGTTATACGTATCAAGATACAACGGTTGCGTTGGATAGGTCATGTTGTCTGAATGAATGAAGAAGCTCCAGCAAAGAACTCTTTTGAAGGTAAACATGGAACCTCGACACCTCGAAACTTGGTGTCTTAGATTATAGAAGGAGCGCAGAAGATCGAGGCGCTTGGAAGGCTATTCTGAGATCGACTAATGGGACAAACGTTCTGTCATAGCCAATTAAGTAAAGTATCAAGAATAACACAGTATCCGTTAAATAATATTCATCCACTAGACATTATACACACGATCTCTTAATTCTGAACGTAACCTTTGTGGCAGGTGTGTAGGATAGGAACTTCCTTAGCCAAGAGACCTCGGATGTATCTCCGATACTGCAAAGCTCTACACAGGATTTGCTCTAAACTCGAAATTGCCGTTTATATAATATGATATCATATTATTAAGTAAGAAGTTTATAGAATGCGTTCTCGATTACTTGGCGTTTTAATTTTGTAATTGTAAAAGATACAGCGGTTTATTTGGCGTTTGAATGACGCACAAAGTAACAGTTTTCCATTAAATATAATTTATTTTAATAGCTTAAAAAACGCTTTTTTACGCAACCTTAACAAAGAAACTCACCTTTTCATGTTTTAAGCTTTTTCATTTAGCCGTTGTGCTAGGTTGTATTTCAAATTTAAACTTTAGAAAAAGCTTTAGCTGACACTTTAGACGAGTTATCGATAACTGGTCAAAAGGTTTAAGCAAACAAAGTTTGAGGTAGGTAAAGTATGCCAAAGTGAATTTAGCCAACATGCAAGAAAACCGGAACATTGTATACCCGCGAGACCAACGATGGTAGCAATAAATCGAGTGATTGTTGTTGTCATCCACCAGCTGTTAATCATTTCAACCCAGGCTTAAGTTAGTATTGTTTGTGTGCAATCATAATTAATTTGATGCTAACTTTATTGAATGATTTGAAAAATTTGATTGGCGCACGAATCACATCACACTTCAGACATCTTATCTATCAAATAATTAAATTTGCTTTACGCTTTCATTGATTTAAGTTCAAGTTGATATGAGTTTATTTATAGTCAGTGATTATAAAACAAGTAAAAACGATTTAAGTTCGGCCGTGCCGAACTTTGAATACCCACCACCATTTATATAATAATCATCCTACTTTATTATAATTCCACTACTTTATCCATAGGGCAACAAATCCGGTTTTTATATGATAAAGACCCTCAATTGAAAGAGGGGTCCATATGGCAGCTATGTCTAAATAAAGTCTGGGGGGCTTTATGCAAGTCACTTTTTGAAATTTCATGCAAAATCGGGTAATAAATAAAACTTTTATGTACTACACACCCTTAATCGACAGATGGATCTATATGCCAGCTATGTCAAAATATTGTCCGATCTGAAACCTATTTAGGTCGGATATTGGATATTGAGTTAAAATAACTCACTATTTAAAATTTCAGCGAAATCGGGTAATAAATACAGCGTTTATGGGCTTCAGACCCTTAATCGGCAGATCGGTCTATATGGCTGCTATATCTAAATATAGTCCGACATGAACCATATTTGGATCTGATGCAGGGAGGCTTAAAACAAATCATTTTTTTTTAATTTTTGCGAAATCAGATAATAAATAAAGCTATTATGGGTTAAACGCCCTTAAACGGCAGTTCGATCAATATGGCAGCTATATGTATGTAAATATAGCGCGATCTGAACCATATTAGGGTCGGATGTCGAAAGTTTTATGACAACTCACTGTTTCAAATCTGAGCGAAATTGGGTAATAAATCCGAGACGTGGCTGAATCAATCAACATCTAATGCGTTTATTGATCTTTCAGGATATAGCATGCACAGAGCTGATAGATTACGTCGTGGGGGCGGCACCGCTCTGTATGTGAGAAACTACCTGAATACTCAGTTATGTATAAAGTCTAACCCAGGTGGCCCAATTGAGTATGTTTTTGTTGAGGTGTCTGCTGCCGATAACACGCTCCTAGTGGGGTGCGTTTATAGACCGAACAACCGTACGGATACGCGAGATTTTTTCTCTGACCTTGAACCTCTTTCTCTTGCTTACTCAAACATTGTGTTTGCTTGGGACTTCAACTCTAACGTTTTACAGAACACGGGCTTGACGTTAGAATTGTCTTCCTTGGGGCTTTGGCTGTCAATTCAACAATTCCCACGCATTTTTCCACATCCTCCAGCACGCTTCTCGATCTGTACTTTGTTAGTGACACTTCTAAAGTCCTCCTATACGACCAACTGTCAACCTCATGTTTTTCCAACCATGACTTGATGTTTTTATGTTATGAATTTGAGCTCACCAGGACTAGGGAAACTTATTCATATAGAGATTTTGCCCGTCTCGACCATAATTTTTTGCTTTCGAGTGCTGTGCTCATCGACTGGGATCTGATATTTCGTATGGAAACTATCGATGAACAAACTGACTTTCTACAGAGGAATATCCGTGACCTACAGGAACTTACGGTTCCACTCAAGACTAGGGAAGTGGCCTTCAGATTGAAACCGTGGTTTTCCCGGGATATTCGTTCGGCTTCACGAGAGGAATATGTCGCATCGCAGGTGGAGACGTTTCAGGACGCCTGAGTTACATGATGCCTTTCGCTCAGCAAGAGCCCACGTCAATAAGTAGATTAAGATAGCGAAGAAAGACTACTATTACAGACGCTTTACTTCTGCAATAGGCTCCAAGAGAACGTGGAAGGTTATTCGAGACATAGAAATTGGGAAAGATACTAATAGATGTTCAACAAACTTGGACATCAATGGGCTTAATGATGCCTTTGTTAATGTCCCACAGATCCCAGTTTATCCCAATTTCTATGGCTTCAATATCTCCCCCTCTCTCGATGACGACTCTGGTTTTGGCTTCAGCTGTATTGGTCCCACCGATGTCCTTGAGTGCGTCGCGACTGTAAAGTCTAACGCTGTCGGATCTGATGGCATTGATCCTAGATTTGTAAGACTCTTGCTCCCCCTATTATTCCTCATGTAACCTATGTTTTCAATAGGATTTTGAACACGAGTTACTTTCCATTAGCATGAAAAAATGCCAAAGTCATCCCACTGCCCAAAAATTCCAAGGAATATAGAACAATTGCGATTTTTTGTTACTTGTCAAAGGTCTTTGGGAAATTGTTGTATTTGCAAATGACGTCTTTTATCAACGAGAACTCTTTGTTATATGTGAGACAGTACCGGTTTCGACCTAACCACAGCTGCGTAACTGCCTTGACAGAGGTCACTGAGAGGATCAGGGTCAATTTGAAAAACGACAAGATAAATTTCCTTGTTCTTCTTGACCATTCTAAGCCATTTGACACTGTGGATCATTCCTTGTTATGTGATAAGATGAGACATCTTTACATTTTTTCTTCTACGTCCGTTCATCTTATTTTGTCGTACCTGTCACACCGCACTCAGTCCGTCAGTTATAAGTCTTCTGTATCGGCACCTCTGCTTGTTTTAAAAGGTGTTCGTCAGGGATCAATTCTGGCGAGTCAATTGTCTTATTGTGAGCTACATATGTACGCTGACGATGTACAAATATATATCGGCAGTCCGAGGGATGAGATTGCTGAAAACATACGTCTGCTTAATCATGATCTGTCAAGAGTCAGCACGTGGGCGAAAGCCAATGGCCTGTGTCTCAACCCTGTAAAGTCCAAGTGTGTGGTTATCAGAAACAGGCAGTCTCGTTTTTCATGTGATGTCGGTATATTCATTAACGACTCTAGATTGGAAATCGTTCCTCATGAAAAGAACTTGGGCGTGGTTATTAACAGCAATCTGACTTGGACTAAACATATAGACTCTGTCTTTGGTCAGGGATATTCAAAATTGCGTGCTCTCTGGGCCACTCAGTCGGTTACTCCGCTGCGGGTTAGGTCTCTCTTGGCAAAGACTTATCTTATTCCTGGCATTCTCTACGGCTGTGAGTTGTTTTCTAATTGCGACTCGGTAAGTAGACATAAGCTAAACACCTTGTTTAATAGAGTTACTCGTTATGTATTTGGCTTCAAACGGCGCGATTCCATCTCTGAATACTCTTTATACCTGTATGGCGTCTCCTTACAGCACTTGTTGTACCTGAGATCGCTTATTTTCCTGCATAAAGCGATCTACACGCAGGCATCCCAATATCTGTATGGATTTATTGATTTCGCCAGATCTATTAGAGGTAAAAAAATCATTCCCAAAATTGATCGGAGGCTTGTTTCTGAACGGCATAAGTTCATATTCGCTGTACGTCTCTGGAACTCACTTCCTAACGATCTGCAATTACTCAGTAACTGGGCAACATTTAAAACCAGACTTGGGAAACATTTTACTGCATTATGTTGATTATTGTTAAGCCCCATTTATTTATTTATTTTTATTCTTTTATACTTACCTTAATATCTTTTTTTTCGGATCAACTATGTCTATTAATTCCTCTTTAATTGATAAATTAATTTTTGTTTTTTGCTTTTAAATTCAAATCTACAAAGCCACAAATGTTAGTTTTTTTCCGTTAGTAAGTTATTCATTCCAAATCTGTGATGTATTGTATAGCTATAGATTTTTAGTTTTAAGTGTTTACTATGTAAAATTGTTGGAGATATTACCCGTACTTCAATTATAAGAATTTTATATTCTTGTTGTGCGGGTGTAAATAAATAAATTACAAATTACGATTAAAAACACATTTTATGTCTCAGACCCTTAATCGACAAATCGGTCTATATGGTAGCTTTATCTAAATATAGTCCGATCTGAACCATATTTGGGTCGGATGTCGGAGTCTTAATGCAATTCACTGTTTCAAATTTCACCAGAATCGGGTAATAAATGCATTTTTATTGGTTCCGGACCCTTAAGCGGCAGATCGGTCTATATGACAGCTATATCCAAATATGGTTCGATTTGACCCATTCAAAAACTTAACCTGCGTGCAACAAAAATACGTATATGTACCAAATTTCAGCTCAATATCAATATCTGTAGAAAGAATACAACAAGCGGACGGACAGACACACGGACATCGTTTAATCGCCTTAGAATTTTACGACGATCCCAAATATATATGTATACTTTGTAGGGTCGGAAATGGATATTTTGATGTGCTGCATACGGAATGTCTAAATGAATATACCCCCTATACTATGGTGGCTGGTATAAAAAAATTAGTAATTATATCGGCATTAACAGAGATGGCCAGCCGGGAAGTCTGAAGTATTTGGCATACAAACGTCGAATGACTATTGCTACCCTGATGCATAGGTTAGAAGGTGCGTATACAGCATAAAAGTGTGGGATCGAATCCTGACGAGAGCATCAAAAGCATGTTCAGCTATTGTTACCCCTCACTAATGGTGGTGGCATTTGTGAACATCTTAGCGAGGCCTATCTACTCCGCAATTTTGACATATTTGTATAGGCATTACAGAAACAACAACCAATCTAAAACACCGATATGATGTTGAAACTTAACAAGAAGCACAGTTTTTTCGTGGTTTATAACGTTTTCTACATTTTTTTATGTTTTATAGAAGTTTATGACGTTTGCAACCTTTACAACTTTTTGACAGACGGAAACCTATATATCAACCACCTTTCCTCATAATAAGGTGAAAAATTTATCATTTTCCGATATCCACTTTATTCTGGAAGGCTATGTTCGGGTCTCACACAAATAATTATACCAAATTCGTCGGTTAAAATATTCACCCTTTTGAAGGCCTAATGACATCTGTATTCAAATATAGACCGATCTGAACTATATTGAACACGAATATCGAAGAGCACAACACAGCCAACTGTGTTACTGTAAATGTGCTTTTATTGTCCCAAGAAATTAAATCGGGAGATTACTGTAAATGGCAGCTACATCCAAATATACTCAGAACATTTTGACATACGAGCGCTATTTGTGTTGTTTACAGTAACTTAAAAGATTCATCTCACCCAAAAAATTTAATTAAATCGTGCACATTTTCGTGCGATTATTTTTTATAACTTTCGCCGTGGATTAACTCAACAACAGTGCATCGATGAATTTAATTCAATTTTTGGCAATGAAGCTCCATCAAGGAACAGTGTTTATCAATGGTATGGTGAATTCAACCGAGGTCGTAGTTCACTCTAAGACGAATTTCGCGAAGGTCGTCCAAAATTAGTTGTTGTTCCAAAACGTCAAAACCTCATCATGAGTAACGCATCTGAACTCGAAAATTCTTTCTTCTTGTTGCCCGCCATGAGCGCTGTTGATAGAAGTATCAACTTAAACAGTTGGTATATTAACGAAAGCTTCCTTAAGTTCGTTTACGTCACCATTACAATTTGCAGATACCTTTGACCTTCCAACACCTATATCGTGAATCACCTTCCATCTCCACTTCGAGTCTAGTGCAGAACTTAATCGCGCATAATAAAATTTAGTGTTAGCGGTATTAAGAAACTTTTCACCTTTCTGCGAACAGAACGAAATTCTTCGTACAGTTCTTTGGTTTTGTACCTCTTCAACCTCGAATATGGTGGAATTAAACCATGGCTTATTAAATGAAGTCTGATGCTTGCTCCTTATACAAAATGTTGCATTGTACAATATTTGGTTATTCTCCAGAAGAAATTCAATTTGCTTATCTACAGAAATTCGACCATAACTTCATGGTATTTTGGGTATTTTTGTAGAAAGTTCGTTAAAGAGATTTTTTAAGTGTATTACCAAACATTTTATTTTTTTATTTTCTGTTTGCGATCTTTTTATAACAGTTATTTAACACCTTGATCCTTCACATTCACCTAAACAATATGACAATGCGAAGAGCAAGACTACTTTATTCACAGCACTGACATGCATATCGGGTGTTTTGATAAAAACTACTCAGGTTTGGGCTTGTGGTTTGGACCAAATGTTTATTATCACCAGCGCTTGCATTAATCCCCAATTTGGAATGAATTAACATTTTTTTCTTTTGTGCTTTTTGCGTTTCTGGTTGCCCCTCCCCTTTATTAATTTTTTTTTTTATGCGTGTCTTTTTTCCTCGAACGAAATTTATGAAATGCCCCGAGTGCCGTAGGCCACTAAAGGAGGAAAAACATGTTTAACAATATTTCGCTTTTTTGGGAACTGGAATATGTTTCGTTTTGTCGCTGCTTGGAGAAATCCCAAAGATGCCACAACCATTGAGTGTGTGGTGCTAATTTCATTTTCGTTATCAAATGATGTCTCAATGCATGTAACATTGACCTTCTGGTAGATGGCAAAAATTTAGGTCACCAATGAATAAATTTGATCAGCAGTACAAGAGTTGGTTATGTTTTTTTAATTTGTTTATCTTTTCTTTGGTCTTTCTTTTAATGTCATTGTCTGAGAAGAGTGAGCAATGTGGTACTACTAGTCTACTAGCTCGATGAAAGACATGATGGTTAATCAGCTAAAATGAAATGTGATCAATGTGAAGTTCAAGGTAAATATGAACTATTTCTATTCAAATTTTTGCAGGTGGGAAAACGGATGATAGCCCATTATGCTTGTAACAGGTGTATTCTTCTATGGTCTTAAAAGGCACCAGCTAATAAAAGAAATGGAAATGTTTGCCCACAAAGAGATTTTTAATAAGAAACAATATAAGATTCCTTAATATAAACTACTGAAGCTTTTGAAATGACTAAATCTGTATAATTTACACAACCAGAATATTAATAATTCTTTTTTTTTTTGCACCATCTTTCCATGGGGTCAATAGCACTTTGCAACACGAAATTTAGCCCTTCAAACTAAAATTGGCCCATCTTAAATTTTTTGCGTATATATAGATTTAAAAAATCGTATAAGGTATGGCTGAGATTTTAACAATTTGTATAAATACACTTTTCATTGGAGCTACCAAGAGCAACATTGTACTTAAAAAACATGTACGACACATGATAAAGTCGTCATTTATTTTTGTACAGCATAGTTCAAAGTCAAATTCAAAATACTAGTTTCTACCAAACAACGCAAAAGTGCTATGTTATTATTTGGTTGTAAACTATGCTAAATAGAAACAAATATCATCGCTTATTATAAAGAGTTATACAGAGCAACTAGTTTCCTATAAATATGATCTCCCGAGTAAAACAATTGCTAGGGGCAGATCCAAGTATATCTGCCATCGGATATAATGGGATCAAATTACATTAAATAAGATTAAAATTACATAAAATTTTATCTCAAATTTGACCCGACTTTAAATTTCTTTTTATTAGGGCTGCCATTTTGGCTGCAAGGATATAGATCGACTACCACCTAACAACATTCCATATCTTTAGTTTTCAATTATTTTAAATGTTTATTCATGTTGTCGAATATGAAGACTAGAGCAAACGATTCAGCTGACAATAAAAATTGTGAATGAATGATCGGATGATCGTTTTCCATTACCTGATAGTGGTTTCTGATATATGTAGTATGTCAAATCATAAAAGCACATGATTCAAAGAGAAATGTCTTATACCAACGTTGACTTGAGTCCAACTATTTTACAGAAAAATTTCTTTGAGTGAAACATGTTTTACTAGGTATTAGGAACTTTTATCTTAAATGGTAGTATAATAGATCCTTCACTTTGTGTCCTATCATGTAAGACAAATATCTTTAAATGAAGATAAAATATCGTCGATGATAAAAAAATTGACTTTGGAAAAAGGAAAACACTATACTTTAGTCAGAGAAACCGAGAATACTCGCAAATGGGATACTAAGTTTAGAAATACGATTTTTCCAAAAAAAAAAAAAGAAATTGGAAGTCATTAGAGAAGTAAAATGAGATAAAGTCGGCGAGCGAAATGCGTAGTGAAAGTGGGATCCCTTTGACAAAGCAACTTAAATTTAAGATACGATTCTTACATTGAAGTCTAGCTTCTTCGGGTTGATTACAAATAATGAGACCTTAAACAGTTGAGAAAGTGAGGACAATTTTTTATTGCCATTCCATGTCACCCGGGTTCCTTGCGCACTCACAAGCAAACGACTGAGAATGTAGATAAAAGAAAGCTATAGACTCATAACAATATATTCAAAAAAGCTCTAACAGATGGGATATATGTCAAATTCTCAGTCGTTTATATGTAAAGAGGCCGCCGTAGCGCAAAGGTTAGCATGCCTATGTGACATTTGTGAGGTACTTTGTCATTTAAAAGCTGCTCCCCAAAGAGATTTGCAATGCGACACGCCTTTCGGGGCGACATGAAACTGAAAACTTTAGAATTATTTTATTAACATTTTGATTTTCAAATTCTATTCCTTTCCTTTGTATATGCTGAGAATTTGACATATCTCCCATCTATTAGAGTTAATTTGAACATATTGTTATGAGTACCTGAGGATGTCTGCTTATCGATTGAATTTTCGCACTTTTTTTCTGCACTTTTGAACATGATTCATGTTGCTGAAAAGTTCATGCTGAAATTTAATTATGTACAAAAAATTTGAAAAAAAAGAAACGTTAAATGAAGTTAACAACGTCGTGGTCATAATAGTGCACCTTTTCACTCATCATTGCTTGTACGTAATTTTTTTTTTGCCGAAACGTTATAACTCAGTTATACCTCAGCCACCGTATTCCCCAGATTTGACCAACGGTGACATTCCTATATTTGCCCCTACTCCTAAAATAGAAGAGATTCACAAATGAATATCGTTTTGCCACGGTGATTTGGAGATAAAACCCGTACTACTGGGAGAGTCAAGGCCATACTGAAAAGTGAATATAAGAACTGCTTCAAAAAAATTTTGGAACAAACTTACATAATTTATCTGCAAGGGACAAAATAATTATTATTGAAAAAATAAATATCGTTAGAGAAAAATTTAATTTCACTTTTTTAAATCAGCTGTTATGGCATAATATTTGACTTCCACTGTATAGAGCGTAAATAAGACGGTCAAATCAAGATTTCAAAAATGGTGCAATTGAAAACCAGGGTATTGCAAGATCATAATAAAGATTCTTGATATTTCACCAACTTCACTATAAATGACTATAAAAACTTCTTTTTAGAATTTTAAAATACATTTTTCACAAAACTTATCTCTTAGACAATCTTTCTTATCACAGTCGTAGGATCTCTCGAGGATTTCACTATGCCAAGATAAAAAAAAATTTTGGTTATGATTATCACGACTTTTTAAAATCAAAAGTAGGCTCTCGATGCTAACTATCGTCAAATGAATGATTTTAAACATCGTATCGGATTTGTGACAGTTGAAAAGATTTCCATTTTTTGGAAATATTTCACCAACAATTTTCGTTTCTACACCGCATAGGTATAATAGACACAGGCATATGAATAACACTTTTTGGCAGATCATAAGATTTAATTTTTTAGATCCTTATGAAGTAGAAGAGATACTAAAAAAGTTTAATTGTTAATGTACTTACACCGAAGACAGCATTTCGAGCTTTTCGTATACCATGAAAACTATGCCACTTAGACAGTCCGTAATAAACGTTCACCTTTTGTTTTCTTCACAAAGAATCTCTTCCTATATTTCACTTATGGAATAACAAAATAAATAGGTATACCTTAAACCTAGAACCACAAAAAGAACTGAATCTTCATTTGATAAAAATCTGTTTAAATTTGTCGCGCTCGAATTTCACGATCGGCCAACTCCTCGGCAGTGGGGTGTTCCCGTATGTACTCCAAAGCCCTAAGTATATATGCTGGAATAGGGGGTGGAGTGGGCAATACATCCGAGTCCGGATGGAAACCAGTCTCATCGGCACTATAGGTTACCGATATGTGTTCTCCTTCGGGCGAGACATACTGATAGGAGCCCTCGGCAAAAAGGCCACCTTGACCCACCTCTCGGAACTCTAGCCCACTGGATTGGGCAAAATCAAAGCCGTACGTTCCGTCCGCATTTACTTGGCTTACGAAGCGTGTAATAGTATCATTGTCATTATATTGTGCATTTTTAACCGGTGTGGCCAAGGGCTTGGAAGACTTTTTCTCTACAGCGTTGGCAACATTGTTATTGTTGCCAGAGGCAGATGCTGAGGCTTGGAAACCCACACTCTTCGCAGTTCTTTCGCTTCCTGTTTCGGGCTTTTCCACCTGTTGCACATTGGTTTCGGATTTGTCGGCAAAGTAATCACTGTCTTCTATTTCATTGGCCTTGGCGTCCTTCTCACTATCTTCAACCTTTGCTTCCTGATCCTTTTCGTGATCACTTCTTTCGCTTGTCACTGCCTGACCGTATTTATCCAAAATTGCCGCATTGACTGCTATATTGATATTATTCTCCAAATCACCTTCGTTGTAAAGATAACCGGTGCCATCATCGTTCATATCCCCGACATCGTCATCTGCCGCTGCAGCATCAAAGGCCATTTCCACAATATCGGCCGTTTCATCATAATCATAGCCCTGGCCATTGGCCACCTTGCTGTGGGTGGCACAGCCCACAATTAAGAGCGCCAACAGAATCTGCACGTTGAATGAGAGCAGGGAAATAATGCATTTAATCTAAAGGTTCTGGACGTAATGCAATATGGTGGAGGGGCCTTGGTTGCATGGCTAGCTGACTGGAGCAATACTTACAAATTTAAACATTTTTATCGAACGTCTGCAATGTGATTGTCCGTCTTTGTTCGTGTGAAGATTCCCTAAAGAGACAATGAACCCAACTGATGCCCTTAACATTAACCACTTATGTTTTTATACCAGCCATCAGCAGCGCATATAATTTTCAGGTGTTTTCTCGTTGGAGTCTCTGCTGCTTTTGGCGCGTATGGCCCGTCTTGTTGTTGCCTTTTGTGGCAATAAAGCAAACTATTCCCGAAATATGTAATAAATTCACAACTGCTGCTGATTTGGAATGAAAACAAATTCAGCTGCCGTAAGCGCCAACACACAGTGCATAGAAGTTGAAAATATAGCTGTAGAAATTTTATTTCCATGAACATTCCAATAAAGAACAGGAGCAAACTTCTCAGGAGGAGAAATCCCATAAAGTTGATTGGGACGGAGTGTATGATCGAATTTCTCTAGATCAGCAGCTTAAATTTCTTCAGGAGAATATCCTAATATTATACAATGCAATAGTTCCTATAAAGAGCAAACATCAGACTTCATCTAAAAGCCATGGTTTAATTCCACCATTGAAACATCCATTGCTTACAGAGATAGAGCATATTCGAGGTGGAAGAGGTACAAAACCCCAGAACTACACGAGGAGTTTCATTCTGTACGTAGAAGGGTGAATAGTTGCATCAATGCCTGAATATTATTATACGCGGAAGGTGATTCACGATATAGGTGTTGGAAGGTCAAAGACATCTGGGATCTTCGTTAATATACCAACTGTTCAAGTTGATACCTCTTTCTATGACCCTCATGGTGGGTAACTACGTGAGGGAATTTTCGAGTTCAGATGCGTTATTCATGATGAGGTTTTGTATCGGTTAAATCAAATGCCATCGGATCTGACGGTATTGATCCAAAGTTCATATGGATACTTCTCCCTCGCCTACTGCCTCTTTTTACCCATATTTTTAACAATATGTTGACTTCTTGTATATATTCAATGTCTTCGAATCATGCTACAATTATTTCGGTTCCTAAATCTAATACGGATTTCCGACCGATAGCGACATTATCATACCTTTCTAAGTTTTTCGAAAAGAAAATACACAACCAGATTTCGGAATATCTCGATCGTACATCATTATTTACGGCTATGCAGTCGAGCTTCCCTCCTGGTCATAGTTGAGCTAGCACCGTAATTGAAGTGTCCGAGTCAATTCGGAATGAAATCAATGACAACAAGGTTTATTTTCTTAACCTTCTCGACCATTCCAAAGTTTTCGACACCGTAAATAACCGGAATAAAACCTTGCCTTTCCCAATCGCTTTATTTTGGAGACGTGAGATCTGAATCATTGGCAGTAGCTAAGGGAGTACCAAAGGAATCTTTCATAGGTCCACTACTTTTCTCCTACTACTTGTATGCGAATGATCTTTCTCACCAATTGGTCCATAGTCGGGTACACATGTATGCTGATGATGTGCAAATTTACCTAAGCAACTCGGGGAAGGACGTTGATTGGAGCATCCGTAGACTTTATGAAGAACTACAATGTGTATGTAGATGGGTAAAAGCGAATGGTTTGCTTCTGAATCCTCTGAAATCGAAGTGTCTGATATGCATAAGAATAAAGGGTTCTCATTGCCGAATATTCATATTTTAATCTTGAGAAAATTGCCATAGTTTCCAGTGCTAAAAATTTAGGCTTGGGCAAACTTATGCTATATTACGTGCTTTGTGGCTTGCTCAATCGTTTACTCCACCTAGTATTCGAGTCCTTTTGGCAAAGACTTTTTTGCTTCCTGGACTGATATATGGTTGCGAGCTGTTTGCCAATTGTGATTCGCGGAAACCAGAAATTAAATGTGGCATGTAACAGCATCGTCCGTTATGTACATGGTTTGAGAAGAACGCAACGTGTTTCGCAATTCAAATTCCCTTTATGGAATGAGTTTCAACTCGCTATTGAATATGAGATGTCTAGTATTTTTGCATAAGAATACTTATAAGCAAATGCAAATTTTGCCCATGAACATTCCACTAAGGAATAGGGGCAAACTCGAATTATACCCTTGAGACGGAAAAGCCTGGAGTCGGAATGGTAATTCTGGGTCGGTACAATACGTTTCTGGAATACTCTTCCTTACAAATTACAAGTATGGTATTAATTTAATTTACATTTCTACTTAATTTTAATTTATTTAATTTTGTTACATTTCTAATTGAAAATCTGTCGGTTAAATTGGACAATTCACGTTTGGTGTTTCTTGAATCATTTTTTCTCTAATATTTGAGTATTTTCTAATTTTCAATTTAATTTGTAAAAGTTAACTAGATTAAGTTGGATATGTTTTCAATAATTGTAATCCTACACTTTAATTTATAAGATATTAATCTTGTTGTGTAGGACAAAACAAATAATAAATAAATATCAATTAGTGCTGTCCGATTCAAGTTTAAGCTCAATGATAGGGGACCTCCTTTTTATAGCCGAGTCCGAACGGGGTGCCGCAGGGCGACACCTCTTTGGGGTAATTACCGTGGAAAAATGTTTTTCTGACGTTTTCGCCAGGATTGCCCCTGTTCCTTAAGGGAAAGTTCATGGGCAAATTTGCATATACATTTTCCCCAGTAGTCGAACTTATGCTGGTGGCCTTCTCCGTAAAGAAAATATATTTCATTAATATCTCTTAAAATTTTAGTTTTAAACAAATAAAAGCGTGCTTAGTTCGGCCAGGCCGAATCTTGGGTATCCTCCGCCATGGATTCCGCTATAAATGTACCCTTATTAACTGAGTTTGCATTTGAATAATGTTGGTCTCAAGAAGTCATATCGACATTTAGAGGGGATCATAATTAGCATGGATGTTGGAAGTCATAACACAAGTGCTTGTTTTGAATTTCAGCCAAACCGGATAAAAATGGAGGCTGCTAGGCGCACAAGAAGTCAAATCCGGGGATAGATTTATATGGAGGCTATATCTGTTTTTGGATCGATTCGGATCATACTTGGCATGGGTGTTGTAATTAATAAGATAGGGGTTTGGGCCAAATTTCAGCCAAATAAGGGGAAAATTTTGGTTCCTAAGGGCTGAAAAAGTCAAATCCGCGAATCGGTTTGCATGGGAGCTATATCTGTTTATAGACCGATTCGGATCATACTCGACGTGGATGCTGGAAGTCATAACTGAAGTCTTTGTTTAAAATTTTAGCCAAATCGGATGAAAATTGAGGCTTCTAGGCGCTCAAAAAGTCAAATCGGGGGATCGATTTATATGGGGGTTATATCCAAATCTGAACCGATGTGGCCCATTTGCATTCCTCAACGACCTACATCAATAAAAAATAACTATGCAAAATAGCTTTACGCGTTCGACAGCTATTGTGATTTCGACAGACTGACGAACGGACGGACATGGCTAGATAGACTCAAAATGTCGAGACCATCCAGAATATATATACTTTATGGGGTCGCAGATAAATATTTCGAGGTGTTACAAACGGAATGACTAGATTAGAATACCCCTATGCTATGACGGTGAGTATACAATATATTGTAATATATTAAAAAAGAAAGATGGGACATTATTTTTTTTTTCCTAACCCCAACGATGGAGCGACCAAGTGGAGAAAGACAAACACTACTACCGTGGTACGGGGTATTATAACTAAATAATTTTGTTTGTAATACCCAGATTGAATAGAAATAAACCCATTAATAAGTATACGGGTGGACTCAGAATCACTTCTGAGCCATGTCCGTCTGTCCGCTCGTCTGTCCGTCCGGCCGTCTGTCTGTTAGTCCATGGTAATTTGTAAACAATGTGTTGGTTACAATTTCCATTCGATCGTCTTCAAATTTGGTTCAAGCATCTTTGTTGGTCTAAAGACGAAGCCTATTGAAATTGGAAACTATTAAAAAGGCATTAAGTTTGGCCGGGCCGAACTTTGGATACCCACCACCTCGGATACATATACTAACCAACTTTCATCATAATACGATGAAAAATGCATCATTTATGAACCCATAACAGTTATATCTAAATATATTCCAATCTCCAACATATTCAGGCTACGTAAGGATCTAAAACAACTGCTTGTACCAAATCCATCATCGGTTTAAAAATGCAGCTTTTATGGGCGTAAGAACTAAAATTGGAAGATAGGTAAATGTTTATGACAGCTATATCCAAATATAGATCGATCTAAGTAATATTGATACAGCCCACTGCGTCAAATTTCAGTGAAATTCGAGTAATAAACATGCTTTTGTTGAACTAAAATGGGGGAGATCAGACCGGTATATATGGCAGCTATATCCAAGTTTAGCCCGATCTTGATCATACACGGGACGAATGTCGAAGGGCCCGACTCAACTCATTGTGCTTAATTTCAGCGAAATCTGTTAATAAATTCACCTTTTATCTGCCTAAAACCTTAAATCGAGAGATTAGTATATGTGACAGCTACATCCAAATCTGGACCTATCTGCGCCGTATTGAGCAGGGATGTCGGGGAGACTTACACAACTCGTTATACCGAATTTCAGCGAAATCTGAAAATAAATACGCCTGTTCTGGCCTCAAGACCTTACATTGAGAGATCGGTCTATATGGCAGTTATATAGAAATATAGACCCATCTTAACCATACTCGGTACGAATATTGAGGGGCCTAACGAATATTGAGGGGCCTAACTCATTGTGCCTAATTTCAGCAAAATCGGTTAAAAAATTCACCTTTTATTGGCCTTAAACCTCAAATTCGGAGATAGGTATATATGGCAGCTACATCCAAATCTGAACCGATCTAGACTCTATTGAACAGAAATGTCGTCGAGGAGGTTAACTCAACTCGATATACAAAATTTCTGCGAAATCGGACAATTATCATCCACTATTATCTGCCAAAGACCCTAAATCGATAGATCGGAATATATGGCAACTATATCCAAGTCTGGAAAGATCTGCGAAAATTAAACAAGGATGTCGAGGAGCCTAGGTTTAGTCAGGTTGAGTTGAAAAGAGGGTGCGGATATTACTTCGCCCCATGCCACTATGGACATACAAATTTCAGCGAAGTCGGACTATAAATGCGCCTTTTATGGGCCCAAGACCTTAAATCAAGAGAATTGTCTATATGACAGCTATATCCAAATCTAGAGCGATCGATGCCAAATTGAAGAATGATGTCAAAGGATCTAACATAACCCACTGCCCAAAATTTCGGCAAAATCGGATAATAAAAGTGGCTTTTATGGGCCTAAGACATTCAATCGGCGGATCGGTCTATATGGGGGCTATATCAAGATATAGTCCGTTATAGCCCATCTTCGAACTTCACCTGTCTATGGGCAAAAAAAGAATCTGTGCAAAGTTTCAGCTTAATATCTTTGTTTTTATACCCACCACCGAGGGATAGGGGGTATATTCATTTAGTCATTCCGTTTGCAACACATCGAAATATAAATTTCCGACCCTACAAAGTACATATATTTCGGATCGTCGTAAAATTCTTAGACGATTTAACGATGTCCGTGTGTCTGTCCGTCTGTTGTAATCACTCTAGAGCCTTTAAAAATTTACTATATTTGAATATAGCTGCTATATAGATCGATTTTCCGATAAAGGGTCTAATGCTCATAAAAGCATTATTTTTCATCCGATTTTGCTGAAATTTGAAACAGTGACAACTGACCTAAATATGGATTAGATCGGTCCATATTTAGATATATGGCTGCCATATACACCGATCTCCCGATAAAGGGTCTGAAGCCCATAAAAGCTTTATTTATTACCCGACTTCGCTGAAATTTAAAATAGTGGGTTATTTTAAGCCTCCCGACATCTGACCTTAATATGGTTCAGATTTCACTAAAATTTTTAGCCTACTCACACACTAATAATGGTTCAGATCGGACTATATTTAGATAAAGCTGCCATATAGAATGATCTGCCGATAAGGGGTCTGAAGCTCATAAAAGCTTTATCTGTTACCCGATTTCGCTTAAATCCAATCTTAATATGGTTCAGATCGGTTTATAATTGGATATATCTGCCAAAAAGACCAATATTTTGTTCTAAAAAATTGAATAGTGACATATATATTGGAACACTCAATGTCCGCAACGATTTTGGGTCCTTAAGTTATCAAATTTTCACCGGCTTGTGACGAAATGGGGTTTACATATATACCCGAGGTGGTGGGTATCCAAAGTTTGGCCCGGTCGAACTTAATTCCTTTTTACTTGTTAAAGACTGTAGCGTGAATTCAAGAGACAGACGGACGGACATGGCTAGATCGTCTTAGATTTATAGGGTCGGAAATGGATATTTCGATGTGTATCAAACGGAATGGCACAATGAATATACCCCCATTCCTTCGTGTTGGTTATAAAAATCGGTTCAGATTTGAACATAGCATGTTCGGACATATGCACATGTTCGTCCGATTTGTACTGATATTTCAATAATATGGTCAGTTGTTAACTAATTCTCACGAAAATTGGCGCAAGAGATTTTCTTATGACACTTGACATTATTGGCGTTTTACATCGAAATCGGTTTAGATTTAGTGTAGCAGATTTATCACAATTTTTCTACAGGCTTTCCTTTCTAACTCCCAGAATACCGCTGGATTTTGGTCGAAATCAATTGAGATATGGATATACTTTAATATAAATGTTCGTCCGATTTGGACTAAAATTAGCTCAGATTTAGATATAGCTCCTAAATATATTTTCGTTGGATTTGACTTTTAAAATATGCGCATTTTTTTATTAAAATCTGTACAGGTTTAGTTATTGCTGCCATATATATTTTCTTCCGATTTTAGTTCATTCTTATGTATATGTACGAGTATATTCTTTTAAATTTTAAAATAAATTTTGCTTATTGAAAAGAATGACAAGTTCAATTTAATGTTGTAATATAATTCAAACTCAATATTTCACTAACATTATAATTGCAACTCAAACTCTTTCAGAGTTTATTTGGATTGTAATGTTATAAGACACAATTATATTAAAAGCCGCATAATTCCGTTGTGTTATGGTCTGCTGTACGAGTATTCATTATGCTATAAATAAATCAAAACAAGGGTGATTTTTTAAGAACTATATGAAAATTTTTCAAAAAGAAAAAAAACACATAAATTTCGGAAACATGCATGAAATCTTTACTTGAATCATAAATGCTTCAATGTTGTCTTCCAATTCGTTAATTGAAGACATGAGGTTTAACATAGCGTTAAATCGCACGATTTAGGCGGCCAATTGAACGGTTTCGAACGTGAAATAAAATGTTCACCGAACTCGCCTCTCAATAAGTCCATTGTTACGCGTGCTGTGTGGCATGTGACACCACATGTCATGCAAGTCAAGCTCTTGCATTTCACACTTACGTTACGATTCGCATCATCTTTAAAGAAGTATGGTCCAATGATGCCACTAGCCCATAAACCGCACCAAACTGTGACTTTTTATTGATTCATTGGTAGCTCTTGCAATGCTTCTGGCTGATCTTCACTCCAAAATCAAAAATTCTGCTTATTTACGTAGCCATTGGGCCAAAAATCAGAAAAAAATAGTAAAAATAAGCGCGCGATAAACTTTATTAACACAGCACGCATTTTGATAATAAGATTCAATAATTTGCATTGTTCGTTTGTTAGACGATTTTCATGGTTAAATTATAGACCAAACTGAAGATGTTTGACAGTGAAACAAAACACGAAATGTGCGTGATTTTAAACCAGTGTTGCCAAAAAGATAATAGCTAAAAAATCACCCTTTCCTTTATAGGGTCGTAGATAATTTATCGAGGTGTTACAAACGGAACGACGAAATTTGTATACCCCCACCCTATAGTGAAGAGTATAAAGAGAACCTTCATTTTTAAGAAAACTTGTTCATGTGTTCCAAAGGATTCCTATTCAGCTGGAGTCTATATTACTTTCCCTGCACAGAAAAAAATATCATGAGAATGTTTCAATTAATTGACCGTAAAGATGTTTATTGAAAAAAAAAAATATTGAATCAATCATTTTTTAATTGAATCCGGATTTTTTTATACCTTACACCACTACTGTAGTACAGGGTATTATAAGTTTGTGCATTGTTTGCAACGCTAAGAAGGAGAATAGCTAGACCTATTCATAAGTAATTCGATCGACTCAGAATCACTTTCTGATTCGATTTAGCCATGTCCGTCCATCCATCTGTCCGTCTGCGAGTCCATGTATTCTCGTAATCTGCACAAAATTTGGCATGAATTGTTTTGTTACTGATCTTAACATATGTGCAATATTTCACTAAAATCGGTTCAGATTTAGATATAGCTCCCATATATATGTATCGCCCGATTTGCACTTAAATGGCCGTAGTAGCAACAATTTTAACCGATCTGCACACAATTTTGCAAGGACAGCTTTGTAACTGTTTGGGGGATTTCATCAAAATCGGTTCCAATTTCGATGTAGCACCCATTCATAATTATCGCCGGATTTGCCCTTATATGGCCGTAGTAACAACAATTTTCAAACGATCTGTTTTAAAGTCGGTTCAGATTTAGATATAGCTCTAATATACATATATATTTATATACTGCCCGTATTTATAATTGTAGGGTAGGTGTAGGGTATTATATAGTCATCTCCGCCCGACTTTTGCCTTTCCTGGTTTCAAATTGCCTTTTTCAGAAACTGTGATTTATGTTATCATTTTCGTGATTGAAGCAGTTTCAATTAAAAAGTTAATTGGATCAATTAATTTCGTGATTAAAACCGATTTTTATTTTATTCTGCACTAGCTGGACCGCTCCGCTGGGCCTTCTTTTTCTTTATATGGAACAAAATTTTCCTTGGAATATTTATTTTCGACAATTAAAGATCTTTTAGTGAAATACCATGCTGCGAAAATAGTATATCGCTTGACAAACATTTTAACAATATATGTGCCTTTATCTCAATCCCATATGATCGTTATTGGTCTACGAATTAAAGTTTGGATGTAAGGTGTACTCCATTCTTAAAATACTTTATTTCAGCCCGATATTCTCATGATGTCTGATTTAGTGGTGTTTTCGGAGGTGAGGCGGTTCCCCTAGACACTTGGCCTTGAAAAAATATCAGCATCGTGCTATTCTCTCTAATTCCATTTATTTAAACCCCATATTGCCATTGGCTTGGAGGGGGAGTTTACACAATAAGGCGTCCACCAAACACATGGCCCCAAAATTGGTTATCAAATTCGTTTTCTAATCTCAAATACCTTTCATTTGAGCCACATATTGGCATGGTCAAAAAGTTTTTACCCTTTAGGGGGTGTTTTGGGGAATGGGTGATGCCCTAAATACATGGTCCTACATTTGGTTATCAAATTCGTATTCTACTCCCAAATATCTTTATTTGAGCTCCATATTGCGATGGTCAGTAAAAAATAGCTGTTTGTGGGATATTTTGAGAAAGGGGTAGAACCCCAAAAATTGGTCCCGAATGTGGGTATCAATTCTTGCTCCATCCCCCAATACCTTTAATTTAAGCCTCACATTGACATGGTCGATAAATATGCCCTATTTAGGGGTGTTTTGGAGAGTGGGGTGGTCCCCCAATCACTAAGACCTGAAAATATATCAGCAACGTGTTCTATTCTCATATATTTGAACCCCATATTGCCATTGGCCTCAAAATTGGATATCAAGTCGTTTTCTAATCTCAAATACCATTCACTTAAACCCCTGATTGAAAAAGCCAGCAAATATGTCCGGTTTGGGTTATGGGCCCTAAAAACTATGAATATCGAGCTCCACTATCTTGAAGACCCACATTGTCCTGGCGAGCAAATACGTCCTACGTCCCCTAGACAGTTGGTCCCGAATGTTGATGTCAGATTCATGGTCCTCTCCCAAATACCCTTCATTTGAGCTCCATTTTTTCATAGTCGGCCAACATGACCGGTTTTGGGGGTGTTTTCGGGGATGGGGCGGCCACTCAGTGATTTGGCTTTGAAAATATATATCAGATTCGTGTTCTACTCTAAAATACCTCTTATTTGAGCCTCATAGGGCAATGGTCAGCAAATACTTCCTATTTGGGTGGTTTTATGGGGGTGGGGTGGCCTCATAGACACTTTTCCCGAACATTGATATCAGATTCGTGCTTTACTTCCAAAGGCCTTTCACTCAAACACCTTTTATTAAAGCCCCATATTAAGCCCATTAGTCCTCTTAAAGAGGACTTATTTACTGACCAGAAACATTGCCTGAAATTTGGATATCAGGTTCGTATTTTACTCGCAAATACCTTTCATTTGAGTCCCATATTGCCATGGTCGGTAAATATGTCCGATTTAGGGGTGTTTTGGGGGTTGGGCGGTCCCCCAAACACTTGGTCCGACAATTGGATATCAGATACGTTTTCTAATCTTAAATGCCTTTTATTTGAGTCCCATATTGTCATGATTGGGGTATATATATATATATATTTGGTAGGTTTTGGGGTGGGGCGCCCCCCTAGGTACCCCATCCGAAATTTGAATACCAAATTTTTGTTTGTAGGTAATTATAAAAGAGCACACGAAATTTCGCTTAAATCGCACCACCCATCTCCGAGATCTGGCGTTTCTGAAAATTATGGTAAGGGGGAGGGTCCGTTCCCCCCTCTGATATCAAAAAATGTAGTACCCTATTTTCACCACGGGAACATTATGCACCATCAGTGAAAATTTCAAGAAAATCGGTTCAACCGTTTCTGAGTCTATAAGGAACACACAAACAAACACAAATTGATTCTTATATATATGAAGAAAATATCGCTTGTACTTTTTCAGAGCACTGTGGTACTTGGCAAAACATTTTGCCCATCTGTTTTGTTTTTTTATTTATCGGAACCAATATCAAACCAACACATATAACTTTAGCACCTCTAGTGAGGGTGGAAAAGGGGTTCAAAATCTCACGCGGTTTTCTTTGACAAAGACAACCAAAGCAATCAGCTATTCGTAATTTCATATCACAGCTCATGCTCCACTCCACATATATCTCTTCTATTCAGCTATTAAGCCATACTAATTACACCGTTTAACAAGTACTATACGTTTTATGGACTAAAAAAGATGGTGCACTTCGTTCAAAATGAATTGGAGAGGAGAAACGGGTTTATAGCTGTGGGTTTTTACATGACTAAGCATTATCATCGATTCAAATTCTTCCGATGCTGGAACTAAAAATTGTTAATTTATGCTCATCCACGGGGCATTACAACATGTTGGGTTGGGGTGTATTTTATTTGTTATGCTTTGTTGCTGGTATTGGTGTGCACGTGTGTGTGTGCGTGTGTGCATGTATGGGGGAAGGGGACTACACTTTTGTAGCGGCTAATAAATATGTCGTTTTTATTGTCAATATTTGCCGACTCTAGACGAATTTAAATAAATTGATTGCGAATTTGTTTTTATTTCCCTCTCTGGATGGCTAAGCGCGCAGCTGAATTGAACATTTTGGAACATTGACGATTTTGTTTTGAATGCATTGTTGGGCTGCTGCTGCTGATAATAAATGTATTGAAATGATGAAGGTGGTGAATCTTCAAAATATTTGGCCATATTTAGCATTTCTATATTAATAAATATGAATAGTTATTTTAGGTTAATGCTAAGATTTGGAGATTACTAGCAATAAATAGGTCGCTAACACGTTGCACAGTAGCGGCAAATTGAATATTGGAAGCGCATAAAGCAACTTGAATACCCTTGAGCTGAGTGGTATCTGAAAATCCACTTTAATTTCTCTGGTCGAGCTCTATGAATGGTTCTGAATCGATGTGGTTGGAACACATAAATTGATATAACTCGGACAAACCGGCTCAAATGTACCTACCCTCCAGTCAGACATACTATATGATATGCGGCCAAGGTAAGCCAAATAGGGAGGGCATGTACCAATATAAAATAAAAACAAAAAAAAATTATTATAATTTTCAATGTCATTTAAGCAAATCAAAATAATATCTTCTATTATTAAACGCAAAATGAAAATTGAAAAAAAGTCAGTATGTTTGGACGGTTTGAACTTTAGATACCCAATGTGAGCAGCTTGGTGGTGTTTCATCGATACTTTTATGTTGGTTGTTCCGAAAGGAAACATCTTCTTATCCCTGAGGTACACAGGTTTATCAAAGACAGAAGATATTCTTGAAACGCGCACTAGTTTGTAAGCGATTGGCCAGTAACGGGGGCTGGCATTTCCGGGAAAACTGGTTTTTTGCCTGAACAGTATTAATATGGAATCCATTTCTGCCTAATGTCTTTGCCACCACCATTGACCTTCAGAATATTATAACAAATGTGAGTAAATAAATCAAATTAAAGCAGTTTAAGTGTGGCTGGATAGATTCTTATATACCCTTGACAAAGGATTTGCATGGTTCAGATTTAGATATAGCTCGCAAATGAACCGATTTCCCGATTTGACTTCTTGAGCCCCTAGAAGCCGCAATTTTTGTCCGATTAGACTGAAATTTTGCATGCGGTGTTCTGTTACGACTTCCAACAACTGAGCCAAATACGGTCAAAATCAGTCTATAATCTGATATAGCTCCCATGTAAACCGGTCTCTCGATCATCTTTCTTCGGTTTCTAGAAACTTTAATTTTTGATGGTTTGACAGAAGTTTGGTATGTAGAATAAAATTATGTCCTACAACTGAATTTATTTTGCATACATTTTTAGCAGAATCCATGGTGTTGGGTTCCAAAGATTCGGCCCGGCCGAACTTAGCACGCTTTTACTTGTTCATTTTTAAACTGAAATTACTCCTTGATGGCCCATGAGAAGTATACCCGACCCCCACTGGTATTCCAAGGAATTTTATTTAGAATCGTTTAAAAAAATCAAAGCGATCCGAGCAATAGTTTAGTTTTTATTGATATTTAGATGTATTTAGTACGGGAACATGTGACCGCTGAGACCTTGTACTGGAATTTCAAGAAATTGTTAATAAATGCACTGTCTTTTAGGTTGTTTTCCGGGACCACATATGATCCTTTTAGCATATTCCGCTCGCTCATCACCGAAAACATGATGTACATCATAAAACGCGAATCAATTTGGAAAGGCAGGGAAGTGAACGTTATGAAGAGTTATGGGGCCCAACACACTGTCCAATATATAAAGCTGCATTATCATTAGATCGTATGAAGTGAATAAAACAATGCCTTATATTCGACAATGGAAATACGCGACAGCAGTGACTAATCAACAGCAAAACTGCGGTTATTGATGATATTTGGCAAATTTTGCAGTCTAACTTGGCAGCAGCTTACACTCCGCATGATGCAGTGACCGTTGATGATCAGTTATTCCCATACAGAGGCCGCACCCGCTTCACACATTACATTCCATTGAAACCTGCCAAGTACGGTATAATGATATGGTGGTTGTGCAATTCAAAATCATTCTATCCTGTCACAGGAATGATATACTATAGTACGGGAGGTAAACCAAGGGCAGAATGTTGTATTTAAACTTTCGGAGAGATATTTGAATACAGACCGCACAATTTATGCCGACAATTTTTTTACAACTTTGGATTTGACGCGTACTTTGATCAGGAAGAAATCCGCATATGTTGGAACAGTGCGTTCGAATAAGACATGTGTGCCTCGGGAATTCCAAAAAATCATACGGCGATATAGCACTATGTTCAATGTGCCCAAGACGAACAGAGCGAAAATTTTGCTATCGACACGCTGTTATACTTGCGGTGTGGACATGCAAACTGAAAAAAAGGAGCCATTTGCTCTTTTTGATTACAACGCCAACAAATCGGGCGTTGATACAATGGACCAGATGCTTGGAACATATGCATGCGAGCGCTCAACAAACCGCTGGCCATCGGCCAGGTTTTATAATATGGTGGATATTAGCTGCATTTATTTCATACAGCGAGATGAAACCAATAAAAAAAAGAAGTGACAGACGACGGTCATTCCTACTGATGCTGACACAACAATGGGCACTACCAAACATACATACGGAACGCAATGGCAGCATTTGATGTAAAGTTAAGAAAAAACAATGCTAATGTTCATAAGCAGAATAACTACAAAATTTTGTTATTTTTAGATATTATCAAGACCGGCAGAAGGGGCTGCACCGTCGCTTTCGTCCAGGCCGAACAGACCGTCATGTCGCCTATGCCGTTCTGAGTACGGGCGGCAGTGAAAAACAAGGGCCCATTGCCATTCCTGTAAAAATCCAGTTTATGCAGAGCATTCAACACCTATGCATTGATGCTACACCTCCAAAAGGGACAGTGCTTTGCCCTGAAATAATTGCCAAAATAACAAATGATTATTTTATGTATTCAATTTTCGTTTCATCCTTTGTTTAAAATTGTCGCTATTTTGTTTAAATATTGTCACCTTACGATTAATTCGTTGTCCAATAGGTGTGACATAAATAAGTTGGCAACTTTATTTGATTAAAAACTCATTAATCATAGCCATGTGCGCTGAGCTTTTTCTTTCGATTCCAGTTTCCATTGTTAAATGGAAGCAATGCCATGCACTGCTATACTGCATTGGCTGATACACTATAATTTTCGGGCTAAGTTATCATTAAATCGAGCTGGGAAGGGTTCATTCATGTCGCTCATTGATTTATGATTGGCAGCTTCGGGGTTATGACCTTTGTTATATGCAAAGACCTATCGATATGTATGTAATAGCACAATTTACGTATACGTGCATATAAGCCATTGCTAAGGGTCTGAAGAACTGCAAATTGCACGTGTGTTATTGTGTTTACATCAAAATAGGCTTTCATTTAAGTGTTGTGTGGAAGTGTTATCATATTTGTATGCTTTGTGACTGCTGATTTTTTTGGGTTTAAACACGCACTGTAGCGCAATGGTTAGCATGTCCGCCTATGATGCAGAACACCTGGGTTCGAATCCTGGCAAAAACATCAGAAAACATTTTCAGCGGTGGTTTTCTCCTATTAAAGCTGGCAACATTTGTGAGGTACTTTTGCATTTAAAAACTTCTCTCCAAAGAGGGGTCGCATATTTGGCACTCCCCTTATTATTGAGCTTAAACTTGAATCAGATTGCTCTCATTGATATGAAAGAAGTTTGCCCCTGTTCCTAAGCGAAATGTGTATGGGCAAAATTTGCAATTTAATAGGATGGAGGTATACTAATCTAGTCATTCCGTTTGTGACATCTAAAAATATTTGTCTAGGACCCCATAAAGTATATATATTAGGTCGGGTCGATATATTTTTCAAAAAATCGTAAACTACATACTATTTTAAGAAGTTCCTCCGAAATAGTCTTGGTCCGATCTTTACAAAATTTTGCACTTCTATTTAATGTTCTAACATGTGTCCATAATTTCATCAGTAATATTTTCGCTAAAGACAAAATTTCAGTGAAATTTTTTCTAAAGATAAAATTTTAGAGAAATTTTCTCTAGATTTAAGAAATTTTTTTCTAAGGACGATATTTCAGTGAAATTTTCTCTTAAAACGAAATTTCAGAGAAATTTTCTGTTAAGACAAAATTTAAGTGAAATTTTCTCTAAAGACAAAATTTCAGTGAAATTTTTTCTCAAGACAAAATTTCAGTGTAATTTCCTCTCAAGACAAAATTTCAGCGTAATTTTCTCTCAAGACAAAATTTCAGTGAAATTTCCTCTCAAGAAAAAATTTCAGTAAAACTTTCTCTCAAGACAAAATTTCAGTGAAAATTTCTCTAAAGACAAAATTTCAGTGAAATTTTCCCAAAACACAAAATTTCAGTGATATTTGCCCAAAATATCCCGAAATTTCAGAGAAATTTTCTTTAAAGACAAAATTTAAGTGAAATTTTCTCTAAAGATAAAATTTAAGTGAAATTTTCTCTAAAGACAAAATTTAAGTGAAATTTTCTCTAAAGACAAAATTTAAGTGAAATTTTCTCTAAAGACAAAATTTCAGAAAAATTTTGCTAAAGACAAAATTTCAGTGAAATTTTCTAAGTGCTAAGTTCGGCCGGGGCGAATCTTATACACCCTCCATTTACGCCATACTTAGCACAATTGTTGAAAGTCATAAAAAAAACACCTCGCGCACAATTACAGCCAAATGGGATAAGAATTACGCCCTCTACCGACTGAAGAAGTCAAGATCCAAGATTGGTTTATATGACAGATATACCAGGTGGTAGACCGATTTTGACCATACTTCGCAGAATTGTTGGAAGTGAAACCACAACACCACGTGCAAAATTTCAGCCAAATCGGACAATAGAGGCTCAAGAAGTCAAAACCCAAGATCGGTTTATATGGCAGCCATATCAGATTATGAACTGATGATGATGATGATGAAGTGATTCCAAAACACAACGTGCAAAATTACAGCCAAATCGGATAAGAATTGCTCCCTTTATCTGCTAATGAAGTCAAGAACCAAGATCGGTTTATATGGCAGCTATTTCAGGTTATGAAACGATTTGAACCAATTTAAAACAGTGATACCAAAACACCACGTGCAATATTTCAGTCAAATCTAACTATAATTACGCCCTCTAGAGGCTTAGGGAATCAAGACCCAAGATCGGTTTATATGGCAGCTATATCAAAACATGGACCGATGTGGCCCATTTACTATCTCAACCGACCTACGCTAATAAAAAGTATTTGTGCAAAATTGGAAGCGCCAGCTTTAATCATTGGAAAGTTAGCGTGCTTTCGACAGACAAGCAGACGAACGGACGGACATGGCTAGTTCGACTTAAAATATCACGACGTTCAAGAATATATATACTTTATGGGGTCTTAGAGGCATATTTCAAGGTATTACAAACAGAATGACGAAATTAGTATACTCTCAAACTATGGTGGAGGGTATAAAAATTCAATGAATCTTTCGCTTAAGAGAACGTTAAATTTTTTTTTAAAGACAAAATTTCAGTAAAATTTTCTCTAAAGACAAAAATTTGGTGAAACTTTCTCTTAAGTCAAAATTTCAATTAAAAACCAGTAAGAAAATACAAAAGTCGGGCGAAACCGACTATATAATACCCTACATCCTACCCTAGAATTATAAATAAGGGCAGGATATAAATATATATGTATACGTCTGTCCGTCCGTCTGTCTGTCGGAAGCACGCTTTCTTCCGAAGGAGTAAGGCTAGCCGCTTGAAATTTTGCACAAATATTTCTTATTAGTTTAGGTCGGTTGGCATTGTAAATGGGCCATATAGGTCCATGTTTTGATATAGCTGCCATATAAACCGATCTTGGGTCTTGACTTCTTGAGCCTCTAGAGTGCGCAATTCTTATCCGATTGGAATGAAATTTTGCACGACGTGTTTTGTTATGATATCCAACAACTGTGCCAAGTATGGTTCAAATCGGTTCATAACCTGATATAGCTGTCATATAAACCGATCTTGGGTCTTGACTTCTTGAGTCTGTAGAGGGTGCAATTATTATCCGACTTGAATGAATTTTTGCACGAAGTATTTTGTTATGATATCCAACATCTGTGCCAAGTATGGTTCAAATCGGTTCATAACCTGGTATAGCTGTCATATATAAACAAATATGCGGACTTAAATTCTTGAGCTTCTAGAGGGCGCAATTCCTATCTGATTTGGCTGAAATTTTACATGACGTATTTTTTTTTTACTTTCAACAACTGTGTCAAATAAGGTTTAAATCGGTTCATAACTTGATATAGCTGCCATATAAACCGATCTGGGATCTTGACTTCTTGAGCCTCTAGAGGTCGCAATTATTATCCGATTTGCCTGAAATTTTGTACGACGAATCCTCTCTTGACCATCAACATACGTGTTTATTATGGTCTGAATCGGTCTATAGCCCGATACAGCTCCCATATAAATCGATCTCAATATTTTACTTCTTGAGCCCCCAAAGGGCGCAATTCTTATTCTAATTGGCTGACATTTTACACAGTTCTCCAACATATAATTTAATTGTGGTCCAAACCGGACCCTATCTTGATATCGCTCTAATAGCAGAGCAAACCTTTTCTTATATCATTTTTTGCCTAAGAAGAGATGCCGGGAAAAGAACTCGACAAATGCAATCCATGGTGGAGGGTATATAAGATTCGACCCGGCCGAACTTAGCACGCTTTTACTTGTTAATAATAAATGAGAATTTTTGCTTGTTATACATTTAGCAGAATAAATTATTTAATGTATTTCAGGGGATAAATAATTTGATATTTTTAAAATTAATACATTAATTATAAATTTCATTCCAAATACATTGTTAAATTATCTATACTAGTAAACGAATTATATAATGAATGTTTCCTTCGAACATATAAAAAGAATTTATTCTTTTCCTAGGACATCTCGCGTGTTAAGAACAACGTATTCTGGAATCAATAAGCTATAGTAACTATCGATTACTTTCTCATATACCATTAATTACCTTTTCGCACTGGGTATTAAATTAAAGCGCAATATGCATTGGCATATCCTAAACAGTGTTCCCACTCAAGGAAATTTTTTCCTGCCAAAATTTAAGAAAAATCCTACCAAAACCTACCAAATATTCTACAAGCCAAGAAAGCGGTATATGTTTTTATACACACCACCGAAGAGTTGATATAGCACCCTTTATACCGATCTCCCGATGAGAAATCTGGAGTTCATAAGAGTATATATACTTTTGTCCCGATTTCAATGAACAATTGAGCTGAGTTTGTGTAACCCGATCTCCCTATTTAAGGGTTTGTTCCCAGAAATTCGCTTTCACTACCCATTTTCGCCGTTACCGTAAGTTAAGCATACACCCCTCAATATCTGAGTATGTACCAGAACTGAACATAGTTGTATGCAACTGCCATATGGCCCTACTTTCCGATTGAAGACATTAAACAGATGAATTTTGAGAGCACAAAAGCCGTATTTCTTACCCAGAATTTACGAAATTTGAAAGAGATCATTTTACACTTGTTTCAGTCACTTGTCAATATGAAAAAGGATTTTGTAAATAGCACGGAACTCCTAAATGTTCATTTGAGAGGTTACTTTATAGTTTTTAGAGCGCACAACAAGCCTATTACTGGCTGGTATATTTCCATAGCGGCATGGACGGATTATATCTGCACCCTCTTTTCTAAAATTTAAAGAGGTGAGACGTCATGTATCAGTTTTAAGCTCCTCAAAATCCATGGTTTTATTCTCAACGAATAAACACGCAGATAACAAGTAAAAGAGTGCTAAGTTCGGCCGTGCCGAATCTTATATACCCTCCACCATGGATCGCATTTGTCGAGCTCTTTCTACGGTATCTCTTTTTAAGGCAAACAAAGGATAAAAGAATATTGAATATTGGAGACCATAGTAGAAGTCATTGTGTAAAATTTCAGCCAAATCTAGTAAGGATTGCACACTTAAGGGGCTGAAGAAGTAAAATAGGGAGATCGGTTTATAGGGGAGCTGTATTAGGCTATAAACCGATTCATATCATATTCAACACGTATGTTAAAAGTCATGGGAGAAGCCGTTGTACAAATTTCAGCCAAGTCGGATAATTCCTGCGCTTTTTAGAGGCTCAAGAAGTCAAGATCCCATATCGGTTTATATGGCAGCTATATCAGGTTATGGACCGATTTTAACTATTCTTAGCAGAGTTGTTGAATGTCATAACGAAACACTTCATGCAAAGTTTTAGCTAAATCGGATAATAATTGCGCCCTCTAGTGGCTCAAGAATTCAAGACCCAAGATCGCTTTATATGGCAACTATATCAGGTTATGGACCGATTTGAACTATTCTTAACACAGTTGTTGGAAGTCATAACTAAAACACGTCGTGCAAAATTTCAGCCCAATCTGATAGGAATTGCGAACTCTAGACGCTCAGGAAGTCAAGACCCCAGATAGGTTTATATGGCAGATATATCAGGTTATGGACCGATTTCAACCATACTCAGCACAGTTGTTGGAAGTCATAATAAATCACCTCATGCAAAATTTCAGCCAAATCTGATAAGAACTGTGCTCTATAGCGGCTCAAGAAGTCAAGACCCCAGATCGGATGGACGGACAGACGGACGGGCATGGCTAGTTCGACTTAAAATGTCATGATGATCAAAAATATATATACTTTATGGGGTCTTAGACGAATATTTCGAGAAGTTACAAACAAAATGACGAAATTAGTATTCCCCCATCCTATGGTGGAGGGTATAAAAAGGATTTTGAAAAACAACAACTTTTGTCGAAAAAACAACAACGAAATTTGTTAATTTTCCTGCAAAAATTTATTTTGAATTTCAACGACCCAAAGTACAAATTTGTTGTTTAAAAGCACTCTTTGCAAGCCAACATATAACAACAACAATATGTCTATAATCAAGAAAAAACAACCACTTAAACAGCCACCACATGTGCTTTGCTGCATAGCTTCGGTGTTGTGCTGTTCTTATACTCTCCACCATAGGATGGGGGTATACTAATTTCTTCATTTTGTTTGTAACACCTCGAAATAAGCGTCTGAGACCCCATAAAGTATATATATTCTTGATCGTCATGTCATTTTAAGTCGATCTAGGCATGTCCGTCCGTCTGTCTGTCAAAAGCACGCTATCTTTCGAAGGAGTAAAGCTAGCCACTTGAAATTTTGTGCAAATACTTTTTATTAGTGTAGGTCGGTTGGGATTGTAAATGGGCCAAATCGGTTCATGTTTTGAAATAGCTGCCATATAAACCGATCTTGGGTCTTGACTTCATGGGCCTCTAGAGGGCGCAATTCTCATCCGATTTGACTGAAATTTTGCATGAGGTGTTTTGTTATGACTTCCAATAACCTTGCGCAAATCGGTACATAACCTGATATAGCTGACATATAAACCGATCTGGGATCTTGGCTTCTTGAGCCTCTAAAGGGCGCAAATTTCATCCGATTTGGAAGAAATGTTGTACAACGGCTTCTCTCATGTCCTTCAACATACGTTTCTAATATGGTCTGAAACGATCAAAAGCATGATACAGCCCCCATATAAACGGATCTTCCGATTTTGCTTCTCGAACCCCTACAAGGCGCAATTCTTATCCGAATGAACTGAAATATTACACAATGACTTCTACAATGTTCAGCATTCATTTATGGTCCGAATCGGACTATAACTTGATGTAGCTCCAATAGCATAACAGTCCTTAATCAATATTCTTTGTTTGCCTAAAGAGATACTTTATGGGGTCTCAGACGCATATTTCGAGGTGTTACAAACAGAATGACGAAATTAGTATACCCCCATCCTATGGTGGTGGGCATAAAAATATAAAAAAACCTATAATGGATTTATTTTTTAAATTGCGTATTAGCAACTCTTTAAACTAGAATTATGTAATCAGGACACCATGGGCTCCTCATAATGTATGTCTAAAATTCCCGGTATGCCTACGGTTATACCTTAGTGGAAAAAGAGCCGCAATAAAGTTCGTGCCCCGAACAACGGTCAAAACATTATAAAAGAATGGTGAGGAAAAAAATTGTGATGAGAAAAATACATGCAGTATGTCACTGTGTCAGTAAAAATTTCGCTTCTATTAATTGCACATGCAATTAAGTTCACACGGAATTGGTCACAAACAAGTCTGCTACAATGTGTTGCCTTTGTTGTGTGCCGTTGTATGAATTTGGTTTGTGCTATATCGTCCAATAAAATGCGGCATATTATGAATTCATTTACAATTTTCGTGTAAATGAAGTCCGGGGTCTAATTCTCGCATCCGCAATCGACTTATTAGGATCGAGTTTCGCATTTTTTATGGATTATGGCATCCATTATCAATTAATTCTATTCGAAACTCGAGTATAAATGTGCGAATTTTCGCCCGCAGCAATTTACCTACCGTATATAACCAATTTTCGTCTATTTTTAAGAAATTAGTCAAAAATAAAATAAAGCAATAATTATTATATATATGCACATTTTTAGTCCGTTAATTTGGAAAAAAAATTGATTTTGTGCTTAAGCCAAGTTGGCAAAGCAAATTATCTACAAACCTGAGCAAACTAAAATTTGTGTCATTTCATCACTAAATTTAATGCAGCAGGACATTTTTCAAGGAAAAGGTTTTAACAATTGTACATTGTAGTTTGGCCTAGGGATCTAAATGTCGACTTTCGACTAATCGATTAATCGTCTTTTTGTATGAAAAAGTCAAAAAATCGAAGTCGACTTTCACTGCTTCAAAAAGTAAATTAAAAACAAGTAACAAGGCTGGGCCGAGCTTTAGATACCCACCACCTCGGGTATATACGTAAACCACTTTTCGTCAAAATCCGATGAAAAGTTCACACCTTATGCCCCATATCAGCTATATCGAAATATGTTTCGATTTGGACCAAATACTAATAATAATAAGTACAAGTCACTGTTCAATTGTCTATAATAAAAGAGTGATATTATTAGAAGTTATATCTAAAAATTAACCAATCTGAACCATATACGGCACGGATGTCGAAAAACCTAACATAAGTCACTGCGTCAAATTTCAGTGAAATCAGAGTATAAATGCGCCTTTTATGGGGCCAAGACTTTAAATCGAGACATCGGTCTATATGGCAGCTATATCCAAATCTGGACCGATTTGCACCAAGTTGCAGATAAATGTCGAAGTGCCTAACACAACTCACTGCCCCAAATTTCGGCGACATTGGCGAGATCGGTCTATATGGCAGCTATATTCAAATCTGGACCGATCTGGACCACATTAAAGCGAAATGTCGAAGGGCCTAACACAATTCACTGTCCCAAATTTCGGCGACATTGAAAAATAAATGTGCCTTTTATGGGCCCAAAACCTTAAATCGAGAGATCGGTCTATATGGCAGCTATATCCAAATTTGGACCGATCTGAGCCATATTACAGAAGTTTGTCGAGGGGCTTACCACAACTCACTGTCCCAAATTTCGGCGATATCGGACAATAAATGCGCCTATTTTGGGCCAAACGCCTAAATCGAGAGATCGGTCTATATGGTAGCTATATCCAAATCAGAACCGATCTGGGCCAAATTGAACAAGGATATCGAAGGGCCTAACACAACTCACTGTCCCAAGTTTCAGCAAAAACGGATAATTAATGTGGCTTTTATTGGCCTAAGACCCTATATCGGCGGACCGGTCTATATGGGGGCTATACCAAGGTATAGTCCCATATAGTCCATCTTCGAACCTAACCTGCTTAGGGATAAAAAAAGAATCTGTGCAAGGTTTCAACTCAATATCTCTATTTTTTAAAGACTGTAGCGTGATTTAAACAGACAGACGGTCGGACATGGCTAGATCGTCTTAGATTTTGACGCTGATCAAGAATATATGTGTTGCGATGTGTTGCAAACGGAATGACAAAATGAATATACCCCCATCCTTCGGTGGTGGGTATAATAAGCGAAAAAAAATCGAAAGGTCGAAAAAGTCGAAAAAACTAAAAAGGTAAAAAGTCGAAAAGTAAGTAGAAACATCAAAAAAATCGCAAAAATTCAAATCGATTTTTGCCGCCGACTACTTCAACTATTTTTTTAATCTGTGGTTGCAATTGTTACAAAAGTGATCCTTACATGGAAAAATTACAAAAATAACTCGAAATAGAGCGTTTTAAAACCCAAAAACTCCAAAAACCAAAGTAAACCTATCGAGACAATATGATTATCAAATGAAAGGTATTGGAGAGTGCAATACGAATATGAAATTAAAACTAGGGCTCAAGTAGCCACGGGGACGCTCCAAGTTCATGTCAATATAGGGCTCAAATGAAAGGTACTGGGGAGTAGATTACGCTGATGACATAAAAATCAAGCTCAGGTAATGGGGGGTCACCCCACCTCCAAAATGGACATATTAGCCGATCATGGCTATATGGAACTCAAATGAATGGTAGTTAGGTGTAGGTTACGATTATAACATTAAAAATTTGTGTCCAGGTTGTAGGTGGCGCTTTTACCCTTAAAATCGCATCAAATAGGTTAATTGGCCATCATGTCAATATGGGACTCAAATGAATCACGGCTAACGAGAAAATCACGAAACGCTCACGACTCAGGAGACGCTCACTACGACTCACAAGAGAGACGCTCACGACTCACAAGAAAAATACGACTAAAGCCTAGTACTGACTTCATTCATAGCGAAAATGCCTATTAAATTATTGCGAAATCCGACAGACTCTTGTCTTTGTCAGAACACAAACAAAAGTCAAACTACATCACACAACAAAGACAACAGCATGGAAGCAGAGTTGATTCGGCCCATTTCGTGAGCATTTAATTACATTTGGAATCAAAATTGTGCGAAATTTATCCTGATGCAACGACATGTCGCTACTATTTTGCTCATAGAACTCAGTACCACTTATACGGAATGTGTTCGCATTATCTTTGTTACCATTTTGTTATAGTGCGTTTTGACAGTTGTTCGTGTGAAAAGTCGAAGTCAGTACTAGGCTTAAACAGTAAAAAAAAACAAGTAAGAGCGTGCTAAGTTCGGCCGAATCTTATATACCCTCCACCATGGAGGGAATTTTTGGCAAACAAAGAATATTGAATAAGAACTGTTATGTTATTGGAGCTATATCAAGTTATAGTCCGATTCGGACCATAAATAAATGCTGAACATTGTAGAAGTCAATGTGAAATATCAGTTCATTCGGGTAAGAATTGCGCCTTGTAGGGGATCAAGAAGCAAAATCGGGAGATCCGTTTATATAGGAGCTTTATTAAGCTTTTGATCGATTCAGACCATATTAGACGCGTATATTGAAGGTCATGAGAGAAGCCGTTGTACAAAATTTCTTTCAAATCGGACGAGAATTGCGCCCTCTAGAGGCTCAAGAAGTCTAGAACCCAGATCGGTTTATATGTCAGCTATATCAGGTTCTATACCGATTTACATCATACTTAGCACAGTTATTGGAAGTCAAACAAAACACCTCATGCAAAATTTCAGTCAAATTGGATGAGAACTGCGCCCTCTAGCGGGTCAAGAAGTCAAGACCCAAGATCGGTTTATATGGCAGCTATATCAAAACATGGACCGATTAGAACCATGCATGGGCAGTTGTTGGAAGTGGAGCCAAAACACCACGTGCAAAATTTCAGTCAAATCGGAAGAGAATTACGCCCACTAGAGGCTCATGAAGTCAAGACCCAAGATCGGTTTATATGGCAGCTATATCAAAACATGGACCGGTTTGGCCCATTTACAATCCCAACTGACCTACACTAATAAAAAGTATTTGTGCAAAATTTCAAGCGACTAGCTTTACGCCTTCGAAATTTAGCGTACTTTCGACAGTCAGACGGACGGACAGACGTACGGGCATGGCTAGATCGACTTTAAATGACATGACGATCAAGACGCATATTTCGAGGTGTTATAAACAAAATGACGACATTAGTATACCCCCATCCTATAGTGGACGGTATAATAACGGAAAACAAAATTTTTCTTATGCTCTCAAATCATATGGTACTTAAACCCCGTTTACATTGCTCATTAAATCCACATTTGAGGCTCTCGTCAGCTGATTTAATAGAGGAAAAATAGTTGATCGACCCATTAAATCCGGATTCAAAAAGCAGTGTAAACGGGGTTTTGAACGTACGAATCTTTTTTGGATATCAGGAGATTCTATACAACTCACTGTTTCAAATTTTAGCGAAATCGAGTAATAGATGCGCTTGTTTGGCTTTAAGACCCTTTATCAGAAAATCGGTCTGCATGGCAACTATATCTAAATATAGTCCGATCGAAACCATGTTTAGCAAGGATGTCAATGAGTTTAGAAGAACTCACCGCTTGAAATTTCAGTAACATCGGATAATCAATGCGCCTTTAATTCGCTTAAGAACCAAATCGGGATATCGGTCTAATTGGCAGCTATATCCAGATATGCTCGTTCAACTTAAGCTACGATACAATTATAAATTCGGGCAATAAATATATGTATAAGAGAGCTATAACTAAATCTGAAACGATTTTTTTCGAACTGATCGTTTGAAAATTGTTGTTACTACGGCCATATAAGTGAAAATCCGTCGAAAATATATATGGGAGCTATATCCAAATCTAAACCGATTTTGATGAAATCTTGCAGATATTTTAAGATCAGTAACAAAACAATCCGCTCCAAATTTTGTGCAAATCGGTTGAATGTCATATTTATTACGGCCTTATAAGAGTAAATCGGGCAAAATATATATAGGAGCCGATTATAGTGAACTTCATACATGTTTAAAAGAGTAACAAAACAATGCGTGCCAAATTTTATGCAGATCAGTCGAAAATTGTTGTTACTACGGTCATACAATCAGATACAAAACATCCATGCCAAATTTTGTGCAGATCGGTTGGCAATTGTAGTTAGTACAGCTATTTAAGTGGAAATCGGGCGATACATGGAGCTATATCTAAATGGGAGCTATATCTAAATCTGAACAGATTTTGATAATATCTTGCATATATATTTTAAAATCAGTAACAAAACACTCCGTGCCAAATTTTGTGCAGATCGGTTGAAAATTGTTGCTACTACGGCCATTTAAGTGCAAATCGGGTGATACATATATATGGGGCCATATCTAAATCTGAACCGATTTTAATGAAATTTTGTAGATATGTTAAGATCAGTAAAAAACTGTCCATGCTAAATTTTGTACAGATCGGTTGAAAATTGTAGTTACTACGACCATTTAAGTGCAAATCGGGCGATACATATACATGGGAGCTATATCAAAGTCTGAACCGATTATCATGAAATCTTGCTGATATGTTAAGATCGGTAGCAAAACAATTCCCACAAATTTTGTGCAGATGGGTTGAAAATTGTGTTTATTACGGCCTTATAAGTGTAAATCGGGCAAATCTGAACCGATTTTGATAAAATGCAGATATATTAAGATCAGTAACAAAACAATCGATGTCAAATTGTGTGCAGATCGGTTGAAAATGGTAGTTGCTACGGCCATTTAAGTCAAAAGCGTTCGTCCTTGGGTCAAACGCATGACATGTGCAAAATTTCGTGACGATTGAACAACAAATACGACCTGTACCTCGATTACAAGAATGGATGTACTCACAGACGGATAGACGGACATTGCTAAATCGAATCTGAAAGTGATTCTGAGTCGCATCAGCACAGCTGATTTGATTGAAATTTAATATGTCAAATCATTTTTGAATTCGACTTAAAAAAATTTAAACTTCAAAATAAATATTTTATAAATTGATTTTTGTGTTTGCTGCTGTTTTTGTTCTTAAACTTAGGTTATAAATGGTACGCGTCTAACAACTTCAAACGCTATCAGCTTCACTCGGGGAACTTAGGTTCATTGTATCGCCCCCGAAAAAGATTCAAAAAGCGCTGAAGAACACAGACGAAATTTACGGCGTACAATGCCAGACATAAGAAGAAAGAAGATAAGGAACCAACATACATGACAAAAATGGGGACCAGGCGGGCTGGAGAAGTTCCCTCCAGTCAGCCATTTCTAGCTCCTATTGTAGTGAAGAAAGGTGAAAGGACTATATGGCTGAAAATAATTTATACAGGAAAAAGGTCTCCGTTTAGTCATAATATTACATCCGCAATTTCAGGCAGCGTCACAATAGTTACTTAACTTTAATGCACAAGTCCGCCATGTGTCCAGCGCGGCGGCAAAGTCCTGACATAGCAAGGGCTTGTCAGGACCCCTTTCAGTAGTGAGATCGATAGTTCCACCTCATCTAGAAGAGGTCCCCTGAACACACCAAGTTACCTCATATTGGTGAATAGCACCAACTATACATACTATATGCACTCTAAACGGCCACACCAAGATGAACACGTGGTAATCCTTGTAGCCAACAAACTTTAACCACCTCCTTTTCTCAAAAGACCTAAAAATCCCACATTTATCCAAGAGCCCCAAAAAGGGATACAAAAACCGTCCACGAGCTAGTGGTACGCTAATTATCCTGCCCATCAACATCGTACGAACTCAATTTAGAAGGAATCCTCATGTCCACCAGAGAGTTATACATTTGACACATGTGATGTGTGGCCCATTGTTATAATAGAGACAAACGTTTATGATTTTGGAATCAATCCCAGCCCCATTGCAATTGAGCTACAACTACTCTGGTCTACCGTGGAAGGTTAAATGCATTCTTGATAGCTATGTGAAGCTAGTTTACCGCTACAACAACCTTGTGAAAACAATTTAAACATGCTATCTTGGTTTAAATAGGAATTTTGAACATTTAATTTTTTTTTTGCTTGACACTCAAAAATTAATAAACTTCTTACTTCTTGCTCTGATTGGTCGGAGAAAATTTGCCGAAAAATTCAAATGTCACGACGAATTGCATTTTCTTCGCCCTTTTTACAAATGTTTACATATCAAGTTCCCAAAAAGATGCTTTGTTGTAGCAATTCGCCGATGCGGCCACCTTTAAATACCCCTTGATTGTTTTTTTTTTTTTTTTTTTTTTGCTATTAATAACTCTTTTAAACAACCGCCATTTGCTTTGTTTACCTTTGAGATGGCAAAATATGCTCGGCAGATCGATTTTTTCTTTCCCGAAATCGATGATCCAATTTTTACTTACGGAACGGAATTAATATTCGAACAAAAACTCGCTCGAACCGGATGCGAGGATTAAGCCCCAGTACTAGGCTTAAGGCGAAAAACTCTGACAGCACCAACCATTTAAAATAATTTCTTCATGATACTTATTTTTTCACTGAAACAAAACCGTAGACATACCACGCATTTCTGCCTATAATATGAGGAACGCATGGGTTGTACAGATGACGTAATCTTATATATAACAAGTAAAAGCGTGCTAAGTTCGGCCGGGCAGAATCTTATCATACCTCCACCATGGATCGCATTTGTCGAGTTCTTTTCCCGGCATATCTTCTTAGGTATAAAAAGGATATAAGAAAAGATTTGCTCTGCTATTAGAGCGATATCAAGTTAGGGTCCAGTTTGGACCACAATTAAATTATATGTTGGAGACCTGTGTAAAATGTCAGCCAATTCGAATAAGAATTGCGCCCTTTGGGGGCTCAAGAAGTAAAATAGAGAGATCGATTTATATGGGAACTGTATCGGGCTATAGACCAATTCAGACCATAATAAAGACGTATGTTGATGGTCATGAGAGGATTCGTCGTACAAAATTTCAGGCAAATCGGATAATAACTGCGGCTTCTAGAGGCTCAAGAAGTCAAGATCGCAGATCGGTTTATATGGCAGATATATCCGATTATGAACCGATTTGAACCTTATTTGACACAGTTATTGAAAGTAAGAATAAAATACGTCATGCAAAATTTCAGCCAAATCGGATAGGAATTGCGCCCTCTAGAACCCAAGATCCGTTTATATGACAGTTATATCAGGTCATGGACCGATTTGAACCTTAGCACAGTTGTTGGATATCATAGCAAAACACGATGTGCAAAATTTCATTCCAATCGGATATGAATTGCGCACTCTAGAGGCTCAAGAAATCAAGACCCAAGATCGGTTTATATGACAGCTATATCAGGTTATGAACCGATTTGAACCATACTTGACAAAGTTGTTGGATATCATAACAAAACATGTCGTGCAAAATTTCATTCCAATCAGATAAGAATTGAGCACTCTAGAGGCTCAAGAAGTCAAGACCCAAGATCGGTTTATATGGCAGCTATATCAAAACATGGACCAATATGGCCCATTTACAATACCAACCGACCTACACTAATAAGAAATATTTGTGCAAAATTTCAAGCGGCTAGCTTTACTCCTTCGGAAGTAAGCGTGCTTTCGACAGACAGACGGACGGACGGACATGGCTAGATCGACATACAATGTCGCGACGATCAAGAATATATATACTTTATGGGGTCTCAGACGAATATTTCGAGTAGTTACAAACAGAATGACGATATTAGTATACCCCCCATCCTATGGTGGAAGGTATAAAAATCAATTTGTGTTTGTTTGTTTGTTTGTTTGTATGTTTGTGTGTTCCTTATAGACTCAGAAACGGCTGAACCGATTTTCTTGAAATTTTAACGGATGGTGCACAATGACCCCGTGGTGAAAATAGGGTACTACATTTTTGGATATCTGAAGGGGGGCGGACCCTCCCCCTTACCCTAATTTTCAGAAACGCCTGATCTCGGAGATGGGTGGTGCAATTTAAGCGAAATTTTGTGTGCTCTCATATAGTACCCTAAAAATAAAAATTTGGTATTCAAATTTCGAATGGGTTACCTAGGAGGCTGCCCCACCCTAAAACCAACCAAACATATATTTTGACCAATCACGACAATATGGGACTCAAATGAAAGGTATTTGGGATGAGAAAACGTATCTGATATCCAATTGTCGGACCAAGTGCTATAAAGACCACCCCAAGCCTCAAAACACCCCTATATCGGACATATTTAGCGACCATGGCAATATGGGACTCAAATGAAAGGTATTTTCGAGTAGAATACGAATCTGATATCCAAATGTGGGACCACGTTTCTGGGGTCCACCCCTTCCCCAAAACACCCCCCAAACTGGACTTATTTACTGACCATTGGAATATGGGGCTTCAATAAAAGGTATTTGAATGTATAATACGAATCTGATATCCAAATATGGAACCAAGTGTTTGGGGGCCGCCTCTCACCAATAACACCCCCCAAAGGGGGAAAATTTACGACCATAGCAATATGAGGCTCAAATGAAAGGTCTTTGGGAGTGAAGCACGAATTTGATATCAAAATTCGGGAAAAGTGTCTATGGGGCCACGCCACCCCCACAGCACCACCCAAATTGTAAGTATTTTCTGACTATTGAAATATGAGGCTCGAGTAAGAGGGTTTCTTTTATGTGGAACAACTCACTGAGAGGCCGCCCAACTCACTGAGAGGCCGCCCATCCCCCAAAAACACCCCCTAAGCCGGTCATGTTTGCCGACTATGGAAATATGGGGCTCAAATTAAAGGTATTTAAATGTAGAATACGAATCTGATATCAACATTAGGGACCAACTGTCTAGCGGACGTCCCACCACCATAACGTATTTGCTCACCAAGACAATTTGGATCTTAAAGAGAGTGGAACTAAATATTCATAGTTTTTAGGGCCAATACCCCAAACCGGACATATTGAGTTGCCCAAAAAATTATTGCGGATTTTTTAAAAGAAAGTAAATGCATTTTTAATAAAACTTAGAATGAACTTTAATCAAATATACTTTTTTTACACTTTTTTTCTAAAGCAAGCTAAAAGTAACAGCTGATAACTGACAGAAGAAAGAATGCAATTACAGAGTCACAAGCTGTGAAAAAATTTGTCAACGCAGACTATATGAAAAATCCGCAATTACTTTTTGGGCAACCCAATATTTGCTGACTTTTGCAATAAGGAGTTCAAATGAGATTAGAAAACGAATTTGATATCCAATTTTGAAGGCAATGGCAATATATATGGGGTTCTTATAAATGATATATAGATATATGAGAATAGAGTACGTTGCTGATATATTTTCCGGGCTTAGTTTTTGGGGGACCACCCCACCCCCTAAAACATACCTTAATCGGGCATATTTACCGAACATGTCAATGTGGAGTTTAAATGAAAGGTATTGGGGGGTAGAGCAAGAATTGATACCCATATTCGGGACCAATTTTCTGGGGGTCAACCCCTGTCCCAAAGTACCCCACAAACAGCAATTTTTTAGTGACCATCGCAATATGGGGCTCAAATAAAGGTATTTGGAAGTAGAATACGAATTTGATATACGAATGTAGGACCATGTATTTAGGGCATCACCCCTTTCATAAAACACCACCAAAGGGAAAAAAATTTTCGACCATGCCAATATGTGGCTCAAATGAAAGGTATTTGAGATTAGAAAACGAATTTGATAACCAATTTTGGGACCATGTGTTTGGGGACGCCTCATCCTGTAAACTCCTATTAAGCCAATGGCAATATGGGGTTTAAATAAATGGTATTTGAGAGAAGAGCACGATGCTGATATTTTTCAGGGCCAAGTATGTGGAAGACCAGCTCTCCCCCGAAAACACCACTAAATCAGATATCATGAGAATATCGGGCTGAAATTAAGTATTTTAAGAATGGAGTACACCTTACATCCAAACCTAAATTCGTAGACCAATAAAGACCATATAGGATTCAGATAAAGGCACTTATACTGTTAAACTGTTAGTCAAGTTAGCATGGTATTTCACTAAAAGGTCTTTAATTGTCGAAAATAAACATTCCAATGAGGCTTTTGTTCCGTATAAAGTAAAAGAAGGCGCAGCGGAGCGTGCCGGGTCAGCTAGTTGTTTTATAAAATACTGTTAATCCGTAATTTTGGCAAATTTTGCAAATGCAAATTTGCCCATGGACATTCTATTAAGGAACAGGGGCAAACTTCTCTCATACCAATGGGTGCTATCCGATTCAAGTTTTAAGCTCAATGATAAGGAACCTCCTTTTTGTAGCCGAGTCCGAACGCCGTGCCGCTTTTTGTGGTGTTCATCATCATCACTAGAAGCTTAGCTGAGAGCTACTTCATTCACAACAAAATCAAGTCAAAGATTAGCCTTTTACTAGCCCATGAAAAAAAAGCAAAAATTGGTCTGACTTTGACCATGTAAAAAAGTTTTCTATGAAAATTAAATTTTCAATAAGAAATGTCTTTCATTCTACACAAGGCAAACTAAATCAAGTATACTTTTTGACGCGATAAGACGGCAAGAATAGATAACAGAATTCCAAAAAGAAGAATTGTAACTCTCAACAAGTAAAAGCGTGCTAAGTTCGGCCGGGCCGAATCTTATATACCCTCCACCATGGATCGCATTTGTCGAGTTCTTTTCCCGGCATCTCTTTTTAGGCAAAAAAGGATATAAGAAAAGAGTTGCTCTGCTATTAAAACGATATCAAGATATGGTCGGGTTCGGACCACAATTAAATTATATGTTGGAGACCTGTGTAAAATTTCAGCCAATTCGTTTAAGAATTGCGCCCAATGGGGGCTCACGAAGTAAAATAGAGAGAACGTTTTATATGGGATCTGTATCGGGCTATAGACCGATTCAGACCATAATAAACACGTTTGTTGATGGTCATGAGAGGATCCGTCGTACAAAATTTCAGGCATATCGGATAATAATTGCCACCTCTAGGGGTCAAGAAGTCAAGATCCCAGATCGATTTATATGGCAGCTATATCAGGTTATGAACCGATTTGAACCTTATTTGACACAGTTGTTGAAAGTAAAAATAAAATACGTCATGCAAAATTTCAGCCAAATCGGATAGGAATTGCGCCCTCTATAAGCTCAAGAAGTCAAATCCCCAGATCTGTTTATATGACAGCTATATCTGGTTATGGACCGATTTCAACCATACTTGGCACAGTTGTTGGATATCATAACGAAATACTTCGTGCAAAAATTCATTCAAATCGGATAAGAATTGTGCCCTCTAGAGGCTCAAGAAGTCAAGACCCAAGATCGGTTTATATGGCAGCTAAATCAGGTTATGGACCGATTTAAACCATACTTGGCACAGTTGTTGGGTATCATAACAAAACACGTCGTGCGAAATTCCATTCCATTCGGATAAGAATTGCGCCCTCTAGAGGCTCAAGAAGTCAAGACCCAAGATCGGTTTATATGGCAGCTATATCAGGTTATGAACCGATTTCAACCATACTTGGCGCAGTTGTTGGATATAATAACAAAACACGTCGTGCAAAATTTTATTCTGATCGGATAAGAATTGAAGAATTGCGCACGCTAGAGGCTCAAGAAGTCAAGACCCAAGATCGGTTTATATGGCAGCTATATCAGGTTATGGACCGATTTGAACTATACTTGGCGCAGTTGTTGGATATCATAACAAAACACGTCGTGCAAAAGTTTATTCCAATCGGATAAGAATTGCGCACTCTAGAGGCTCAAGAAGTCAAGACCCAAGATCGGTTTATATGGCAGCTATATCAGGTTATCGACCGATTTGAACCATACTTGGCACAGTTGTTGGATGTCATAACAAAACACGTCGTGCAAAATTTCATTCTGATCGGATAAGAATTGCGCACGCTAGAGGCTCAAGAAATCAAGACCCAAGATCGGTTCATATGGCAGCTATATCAGGTTATCGACCGATTTGAACTATACTTGGCGCAGTTGTTGGATATCATAACAAAATACGTCGCGCAAAATTTCATTCCAATTGGATACGAATTGCGCTCTCTAGAGGCTCAAGAAGTCAAGACCCAAGATCGGTTTATATGGCAGCTATATCAAAACATGGACCGATATGGCCCATTTACAATACCAACCGACCTACACTAATAAGAAGTATTTGTGCAAAATTTCAAGCGGCTAGCTTTACTCCTTCGGAAGTTAGCGTGCTTTCGACAGACAGACGGACGGACGAACGGACGGACAGACGGACGGACATGGCTAGATCGACATAAAATGTCACGACGATCAAGAATATATATACTTTATGGGGTCTCAGACGAATATTTCGAGTAGTTACAAACAGAATGACGAAATTAGTATACCCCCCATCTTATGGTGGAGGGTATAAAAACATAACATTCCAACTTCATTTGATAAATTTCAATCCTATAACGAATTAATATATTATGTACCCCAAATGTAAGACCCAAATAAGGGTCTAACACAACTCACTGTCCCAAATTTTGGCAAAATCGGACAATAAATGCGCCTTTTATAGGCGAAATACCTTAAATCGAGAGATCGGTCTATATGGCAGCTATATCCAAATCTGAACTGATTTGAGCCAAATTGACGAAGGATGTCGAAAGGTCTAACACAACTCACTGTCCCAAATTTTGCAAAATCGGACAATAAATGCGCCTTCTATAGGCGAAATACCTTAAGTCGAGAGATCGGTCTGTATGGCAGCTATATCCAAATCTGAGCCGATCTGGGCCAAATTGAAGAAGAAGGTTGGGTGGTCTAACACAACTCACTATCCCGAATTTCAGCAAAATCGGATAATAAATGTGGCTTTTATGGGCCTAAGACCCTAAATCGGCGGATCGGTCTATATGGGGTCTATATCAAGGTAGTGCTAATGACGCAACCTCTTATTTGTACAATGCCCACCACCATGGCGAAACAATTAAACGTGGTCTCATTTGTACAACAACCACAAATCATATGATGCAATCCGCCATCTTGTCATCAAGCTGATAGTAGTTTTGTATAGTATACACTTGCATACATGAGCAGAGAATATGCGAGAAAGAAGATAACAACCAAGACAATACAAATAAAAATCTGTCGTCTTAATACCGTCAAACCTGGCCGGCTGTTAGCAGCTGTTCGATTGAGACCACCTTTTTAAATCCGCCTTGGCCCACCACTAAAAAATAGGGGTGATACCCAACCTAGGCAATATGGGTATCAAATGAAAAGTATTAGCGAGTAGATTACGAATATATAAAAATACAAAATAAAAATTGGACCTGAGAAGGACCTAAGGGATCCTGAGGATTTTTTACCGCCTTTAACCTCAGACAATATGGGTGCCAAATGAAAGGTATTAAGGAGTAGATTATGAAAACGCAATTTTCATTTTTATTCAAAATTAACCCCTGAGGGCATTAAAATGTGATCGCCACATCCACGCGGCAATCCTTAGGTAGCGCCAACAACAACAATATGGAACAGCTCCTGGGCCACCCCCTAGGGGCCAAAATCGACCCAACCTAGAAAATATGGGTATCAAATGAAAGGTATTGTCGAGTAGATAACGAAAATGCAAAAACATGTCTAAAAATTGGACCCGGGAAGGACCTAAGGTGTCTTGAGAATTTTTAACCCAGGTAACATGGGCAACATGGGTACGAAGGAGTAGATTACAATAGATAAGCAAAATCGGGCGATTTTTTTGAAAAAATTTTCTTTCTTTTAGATCTTCACTTTTTTTGCGTATCTAATGTAATCTACTCCTTGAAACCCTTCATTTGATATCTATACTGCCTATGATATGAAGGTGTAAAATTCTCAAGACCCTGTAGGTCTTTACCTGGACCAATTTTTATGCATGTTTTTTCATACATATCACATACCAAGTTTCAGCGAAATCGGAGTTGCGCCAATTAATTAAACAATGTTTGTCCTGTGTTACAAAATACAATGAGATTTTTTCCATATACATACACAATTTCAAATTTCTTAAGACAAAATTTTAATTCAATTTTTATAAAGAATTTTTCCTAACTTTGTCTTCTTGGTTTGGCTCGAGGTCATCGAACAATTTACAAAAAAAGATGTTGGTGTTTTATATAATTGTTTTATTTGTAATTTTTACCAATATTTCGGCCACCGTCGGTGATCTTCATCATGAAACAAAACAATAGACTTTTCCTTTACAGCTCACAAGTTCCATCAAATGTTGTTTAAAGACGAAATTAAAAAAAATCTAACACAATATTTCACGGACATTTTAAAAGGCAATATCTCAAAGTAGGAACACAAAATTTCAATAATTTTTTTTCTAAAGAAAAAATCAATAAAAAGTTTCTTAAGATGAAATGTTAACGAAACTTTTCCCAAAGACAAAACTTCAATCAAATTTTTTCTGAAAACAAAATTTAGAAGAAATTTTTCTAAAAACGAAGGCATTGTTTTTTAATGACATAATTTCAATAAATTTTTTTCTAAAGACAAAATTTCAATGAATTTTTTTTAGAACAATATTTCAATGAAATTCTTCTAGAGCTAAAATTTCAATGTCAAAATTTGAAGACAAAATTTCAAAAAAATTTTTTCTTACGACTAAATTTTTTGAATTCCTTTTTTGTTGAAACATTGATTCTATTCTTTTCTATTCGACTCCAGGGTGAATTGCTCGACTCCGACTCCAACTAGGACTTCGCAGCCCTGGTTTCGACTGTAAAGATAAGCCGTCCCATGTGACAGGCTTAATAGTGTAACATGTCAAATATGTACAAGAAATGTGAACAATAGAGACGCCTTGAAAATCTCGGCACACTAACGTTGCGTACCATTTTTTGTAGTAGACTTGCTCGACACGGGGTAGCTGTGAACACCACACAGGCTGGAACGTTGAGGACCCATCTATATGGTATCTATCGCTGTTACGAAAAGCTGAGCTGCGAGTTATTTTGGCGAGAGTCTGATTACCATGATTGAACTCAACAAAACCCTAAAGACACTCAAGGGAACTACCCCATCTTTAGACAGGATTACTTACCGCATTGTTAAAAACTCTCCAATTTAACTGAAGTAAAGGCTTATTAGTCTCTTCAACAATATCTTGAAAAACGGTGTTTACCCACATGCCTGGAAAATGGGACTACTTTCACCCATCTCAAAGCCCAGAATGAACATTAATAAGCTTAACGGCTATCGGCCCGTTCTTTCGAAGATATTTGAAAAGATTATTGCAGCCAGACTTTGAAGTATGTGTAAGAAATTTATGTCAGGAAGACAACCCAAAATATGGGGTCCATAGCATTTGTCATAATCTAGAGCATACAAAAAAAAACACAGTCTCTTACTGTCTGAGGACATCGAAAAGGCGTTCTTTCGAGTTGTTTCAATCTTTGTGATAAACGAATTGAAATCTTTCGAAATTCCTCTACACTCTTTGAATCTACTGTACCCCTTGCTGTCCAATAGGAAAACTATAGTTAAGGTGGACGGATACTTCTCCAGGGCTTTTCATATTCGGGTGTGTTCTGAAACAATATATAACTATATATATATAACATCACCTTTTTGTCAAATTAAATCAATTTTAACTAAACAGCACAAATTTCTTCAACATATGGATGTTCAGTTTTAGAGGTGGTATTTAAACTGCTGGTAATTATTTCCTTTATTTTTATACCCTCCACCATAAGATGGGGGGTATACTAATTTCGTCATTCTGTTTGTAACTACTCGAAATATTCATCTGAGACCCCATAAAGTATATATATTCTTGATCGTCGTGACATTTTATGTCGATCTAGCCATGTCCGTCCGTCTGTCTGTCGAAAGCACGCTAACTTCCGAAGGAGTAAAGCTAGCCGCTTGAAATTTTGCACAAATACTTCTTATTAGTGTAGGTCGGTTGGTATTGTAAATGGGCCATATCGGTCCATGTTTTGATATAGCTGCCATATAAACCGATCTTGGGTCTTGACTTCTTGAGCCTCTAGAGAGCGCAATTCGTATCCAATTGGAATGAAATTTTGCACGACGTATTTTGTTATGATATCCAACAACTGCGCCAAGTATAGTTCAAATCGGTCGATAACCTGATATAGCTGCCATATGAACCGATCTTGGGTCTTGATTTCTTGAGCCTCTAGCGTGCGCAATTCTTATCCGATCAGAATGAAATTTTGCACGACGTGTTTTGTTATGACATCCAACAACTGTGCCAAGTATGGTTCAAATCGGTCCATAACCTGATATAGCTGCCATATAAACCGATCTTGGGTCTTGACTTCTTGAGCCTCTAGAGAGCGCAATTCGTATCCAATTGGAATGAAATTTTGCGCGACGTATTTTGTTATGATATCCAACAACTGTGCCAAGTATAGTTCAAATCGGTCGATAACCTGATATAGCTGCCATATGAACCGATCTTGGGTCTTGATTTCTTGAGCCTCTAGCGTGCGCAATTCTTATCCGATCAGAATGAAATTTTGCACGACGTGTTTTGTTATGACATCCAACAACTGTGCCAAGTATGGTTCAAATCGGTCCATAACCTGATATAGCTGCCATATAAACCGATCTTGGGTCTTGACTTCTTGAGCCTCTAGAGTGCGCAATTCTTATCCGATTGGAATGAAATTTTTGTTATGATATCCAACAACTGCGCCAAGTATAGTTCAAATCGGTCCATAACCTGATATAGCTGCCATATAAACCGATCTTGGGTCTTGACTTCTTGAGCCTCTAGCGTGCGCAATTCTTATCCGATCAGAACAAAATTTTGCACGACGTGTTTTGTTATGACATCCAACAACTGTGCCAAGTATAGTTCAAATCGTTCCATAACCTGATTTAGCTGCCATATAAACCGATCTTGGGTCTTGACTTCTTGAGCCTCTAGAGGGCACAATTCTTATCCGATTTGAATGAATTTTTGCACGAAGTATTTCGTTATGATATCCAACAACTGTGCCAAGTATGGTTGAAATCGGTCCATAACCTGATATAGCTGTCATATAAACAGATCTGGGGATTTGACTTCTTGAGCTTATAGAGGGCGCAATTCCTATCCGATTTGGCTGAAATTTTGCATGACGTATTTTATTTTTACTTTCAACAACTGTGTCAAATAAGGTTCAAATCGGTTCATAACCTGATATAGCTGCCATATAAACCGATCTGGGATCTTGACTTCTTGACCCCTAGAGGTGGCAATTATTATCCGATATGCCTGAAATTTTGTACGACGGATCCTCTCATGACCATCAACAAACGTGTTTATTATGGTCTGAATCGGTCTATAGCCCGATACAGATCCCATATAAATCGTTCTCTCTATTTTACTTCGTGAGCCCCAATGGGCGCAATTCTTATACGAATTGGCTGAAATTTTACACAGGTCTCCAACATATAATTTAATTGTGGTCCGAACCCGACCATATCTTGATATCGTTTTAATAGCAGAGCAACTCTTTTCTTATATCCTTTTTTGCCTAAAAAGAGATGCCGGAAAAAGAACTCGACAAATGCGATCCATGGTGGAGGGTATATAAGATTCGGTCCGGCCGAACTTAGCACGTTTTTACTTGTTTTTTTTGAAAAAACGCCCTGCGGTTAAATGCATCGTTTGTATAAATTACAGTCGGCAAGCGAAAAAGTAAAAAGTTTTCGAAAAGTGAGGTGAAGCACAGAACTCATCCGATTGACAACACAGAACACATCCGATTGACCTCAAGTATCGCCCCTCTCCGTACTATTATCTATCTATACATATAAAAATTAATTTGTGTTTGTTTGTTGGTTTGTAAATTTGTTTATTCCGTTTAGACTCAAAAACGGTTGCACCGATTTCTTTCAAATTTTCACAGATTGTGGGGAGTGGTCCGGAAGGAGCAATAGGCTATATAATTTATTGATATCGGTAGGGGGCGGACCCTTTTCCTTACCCTAAAAGTACGATCTCAAAATAAAAGTGAACCGATCGGGACAATATGGGATTCAAATGAAAGTGATTCAAGAGTAGACTAAGAATTTCATATTAAAAATTGGATCCAAGTATCTGGGGGACGCCCCAAACACAAAACCCCCTAAAATAGGTTTATTGGACGATAATGATAATATGGGACTCGAATGAAAGGTATTTGGGAGTAGATTACGAAAATGGTAGGGAAAGAGGAAAAGACTTTTTAATTTGTTGATATTGGAGGGGGCGAACCCCTCCTCCGTTACCCCAACAACACCACCTAAAATCAAAAGTGGACCAATAGGGACAATATGGGTATCAAATGAAAGGTATTGGGGAGTAGAATACGAATATGGTATAAAAAATTGGGATGAAGTATGCGAGGGGTCGTCCAACTTAAAAAACTTCCCCAAACAAACATATTGGATGTAAATATCAATATGGGATTCAAATGAATGGTATTCGGAACTAGACTACGAATATGACATAAAAATGAGGTCCAAGGGGGTCTCCCCACCCTCAAATGGGAATATAATTCGATCCTAGCTAGATGAGCAGATTACGAATATGACATTAAACTTTGTGTCCAAGAATCTAGGTGGTGCTTTACCTCCCCATTAAAACAATGGGGGATCAAGAGATAGATATTTTTAAGTAGAGTGTGTCATTCAAATTTATGCTTCAGTGGCAGATGGAGTGAGGCGTCCTCCACGAAACAGCTGTATGCACCAATTATGAAAAAGTATAAGATTGTGGACTACAAATATGATATCTTTGTTTTGCTCATATATCTAGCGGACCACCTCATCTCGAAACAGTTGATCAATTATAATGACCTAACAGGACACTGCCGCCGTACCCCCAAATTTATGATGTTCAGTGTGATAGGAGTAGTTGCAAACCTTAAGTCAAGACGGGCGCCATATTTAGCTCATCGACAAGGAGCCTTCTTTTCCTAGACAAGTCCAAACAACGTGCTGCTGGGCAACACATTCATGTTCAAAAGTTTTACATGGTTAAATTACTAAGAACTGTCGCCACCGCACCTAATATAAAGACTGGCAAATTAGTTCTCTACCACTGAGAATCGTTTGATTTGATTTAAAAAAAGACTAAATAATGACTATTCAACAGGTAGCCATATAGTCAGTTATAGATCACTAACACATGATGATTAATGTTATAGGCGCTTAGCCGCTCCAAGCAAGTAGCAGCATAGACAAAGAAAATTTATAGATTCATAACACATGTTGAAAAAAGCTCTAACAGATGGGAGAAATGTAAAATTCTCAGTCGTTTATATGTGATTGCGCAAGCATCCAGGGCGACATGGAACGGAGAACTTTTAAGTTATTTTGTTAACATTTTGGGTATTAAACTCTAAACCTTTCCCTTATCGATGGCAGCACTAACATTTAAATAAGCGCCATCAATTCTGTTTGCAAATGGATCAACTGAATGAAGACGCCACCACGAACAGAGAGGGGCCGAGTGGTAAAAATTTATCATGCAGCATTTATCTTTGTTATGGCAATCTATCGGCCCGTAAAATAAAGAAAAATAAAGTCTAGGAATTTCGTTGCGGTCTTTTGTTATACTATTTTTGCAAATTTCCCACCCTAAGATAGATAATTCAAGTAGTTTATGTCGCTATCTTTGCCATAGATACAAATTTATTTAGTAGAGTGCGAATACCCAAGTTTGTGTTAAACTGTTAGAGGGGAAGGCTCAACGAACGCACACAGAATCAGAGCTATTGGAGAGTAGGTTACGTTACAGAGGTGACATTTTTCTACGTCTTGAAAGCGAAAGCTCAGTAGAGCGGGTTTGATTGAAAATTTAGCTCAAAGAAAAGAAATCTCCTTTTTATAGTCGAGCCCAAGTGGAATGCCGATGAGCACACATTTTTTTCGTCACCAAGTCATTGATTTGGCGAAAGGTTATAAAGGGAATCGGAAACGAATCGAGTGACAACAAGTAAAAGCGGGAAAAGTTCGGCCGGGCTAAATCTTACATACCCACCATTTTCATTTGAGATCCATGATATCTCATTTATCATTTTTTTGCCCGATATCTCTTTATAGGCAAACAAAGGGTAATGGATAAGAATTGCAAAGCTATTAGAGCTATTTCAGGTTATCAACCAATTCGGAACATGCTTGGTTTGGCTGTTGGAGACCATAGTAAATGTCATTGCTCAATGTCAGCAAAAATTGGATTAGAATTGAGCCCTATATTGGCTTAAGAATTAAAATCGGGAGATCGGTTCATATGGGAGCTATATCAGGTTATGCACCCATTCAGACCATATTTAGCACGTATGTGGAAGGTCATAAGAGAAGTCGTTAAAATAATGTTTAGCCAAATTGCATAAAAATTGCGCCCTCTAGAGGCCCAGAGAGTCAAATTACGAGATCGGTTTATATGGGAGATACATCAAGTTTTAAACCGATTTGAAGCATACTTAGCACAGATGTTGGAAGTCAAAACAAAAAATCTTATAAAAAATTTGAGACAAATCGGATAAGAATTGCGGCGTTTAGGGGCTCAAGAGGTCAAGATCCAAAATCGGTTTATATGGCAGCTATATCAAAACAGACCAATATGACCCATTTAAAATCCCAACTGACCTACACTAATAGGAAGTATTTGTGCAAAATTTTAATGCGCCTAGCTTTACTCCTTCGAAAGTAAGCATGCTTTCGACCGATGGACGGACGGACATGACTAAATCGACTTAGAATGTCAAGAAGATCAAAAATATACATATGTACTTTGTTGGGTCTCAGATGACAATTTCGATGCTTTACAAACGGAATGAGGAAATTAGATTATGGTGGAGAATATAAAAAGAAAAAACAAATTTTGTGGTCTAGGCCGTAAGTTTTTGTACTGAAGTCTTCAATGGATAATGATTGCTGTCGCAACTATTATTGAAGGAATATCCAGTGCTGAAAATTTTTTCTGATATTAATGCCATGGGTAAGCCGAAGATACTTACCCATGCGCAACGGTGACATTAGATAGACCGACATAAGTGGAAATTGAATTCAATTCAAAAATAGACAAAGTTATCACAATGTGATAGGAATCAACAGAGAGCATCACCAACAAATTCAGCGCCATCTATTGGGGGTAGAAATTATTTGAATAGCAAAACCAACCCGAACAAAGAAAAAGAGCGCGAGAGGTACAGGAGGATGTGTTCAAAGTTGATCATATGCTTTTCACTACTGTTTTGACAAGTTGTCTGTCCTTCCAATAAATAAAAAAAAAACGAACTAACCTTCGACTGTTTTCGGTTTTATTTTTTTAACCCTCCTACCATGGAACGAACTTTCACAATAGCCTAAAAGTTCTATAAAGACATGGTCGCAAAATATGTACGTAGCTTAGTGAATGAAAAGAAGAGTTATTGAAAAGAAAGTTTTAATTCATAGGGTGCAAAAGGAAAAGCAGCGAAGCAGACCGGGTTCAGCTAGTCTTATATATAAAATTCAATTTGTATTTGTTTGTTTGTTCCGTATAGACTCAAAAAGGGCTGAACTGATTACCTTGAAATTTTCACAGATTGTGTACGTTGGTCTGGAAAGAAACATAGGCCATATTATTTTTATACCCACCACCGAAGGATAGGGGTATATTCATTTTGTCATTCCGTTTGCAACACATCGAAATATCCATTTCCGACCCTATAAAGTATATATATTCTTGATCAGCGTAAAAATCTAAGACGATCTAGACATGTCCGTCCGTCTGTCCATCTGTCTGTTGAAATCACGCTACAGTCTTCAAAAATTGAGATATTGAGCTGAAACTTTGCACAGATTCTTTTTTTGTTTATAAGCAGGTTAAGTTCGAAGATGGGCCAAATCGGACTATATCTAGACATAGCCCCCATATAGACCGATCCGCCGATTTTGGGTCTCAGACCCATATTATCCGATTTTGCTGAAATTTGGGACAGTAAGTTGTGTAAGGCCCCCCAACATCCTCCGTCAATTTGGCTCAGATCGGTCCAGATTTGGATATAGCTGCCATATAGACCGAACCTCCGATTTAGGGTCTTAGGCCCATAAAAGCCACATTTATTATCCGATTTCGCTGAAATTTGGGACAGTGAGTTGTGTTAGGCTCTTCGACATCCTTCGCCAATTTGGCCCAGATCGGTCTAGTTTTGGATATAGCTGCCATATAGACCGATCCTCCGATTTAGGGTCTTAGACCCATAAAAGCCACATTTATTATCCGATTTTGCTGAAATTCGGGACAGTGTGTTGTCTTAGGCCCTTCGATATCCTTCGCCAATTTGGCGCAGATCGGTCCAGTTTTGGATATAGCTGCCATATAGACCGATCCTCCGATTTAGGGTCTTAGACCCATAAAAGCCACGTTTATTATCCGATTTTGCTGAAATTTGAGACAGTGAGTTGTCTTAGGCCCTTCGATATTCTTTGTAAATTTGGCTCAGATCGGTTCAGATTTGGATATAGCTGCCATATAGACCGATCTCTCGATTTAAGGTTTTGAGCCCATAAAAGGCGCATTTATTGTCCGATGTCGCCGAAATTTGGGACAGTGAGTTGTGATAAAACTTTCGATATAATTTTTAGATTTGGCTCAGATCAGTCCAGATTTGGATATAGCTGCAATATAGACCGATCTCTTGATTTAAGGCTTTGGGGTCATAAAAGGTGCATTTATTGTCCGATTTCGCCGAAATTTGGGACAGTGAGTTGTGTTAGGCTCTTCGAAATGTATCTGCAACTTGGTCGAAATCGGTCTAGCTGCCATATAGACCGATATCTCGATGAAAAGCCTTGGCCCTATAAAAGGCTCTTTTATAATCCGATTTCACTGAAATTTGACACAGTGACGTATGTTAAGCTTTTCGACATCCGTGTCGTTTATGGTTCAGAGCGGTTTATTTTTAGATATAGCTACTAAAAAGAGCAAAATTTTGTTTTACACAGTTGAACAAAGACTTGTGCTTATTAGTATTTGGTCCAAATCGGAACATATTCTATATAGCTACTAGGGGTCATAAGGTATGCATTTTCCCCGGATTTGACGAACGGTGGTTTATACATACCCGAGGTGGTGGGTATCGGGAGGAGGGTGGACCCTATCCTTACCCAAAAAGTACTACCCAAAAATAAAAGTGGACCGATCGGGACAATATGGGATTCAAATAAAAAGTTTTCAAGAGTGGAGTACGAATATCATAATAAAAATTGGGTCCAAGTACCTGGGGGGCCCCCAGTGCTAAAACCCATAAAGATAGAATTATTTGACTATCATGACAATATGGGACTCAAATGAAAGGTATTCGGGAGTAGATTACGAATATGGTCACGAAGTAGGAATAGGCTTTAAAATTTATTAATAACGGAAGGGGCGGACCCTCCACCGTAACCCCAAAAACACGACCTAAAATCAAAAGTGAACCGATAAGTACAATATGGGAATCAAATGAAAAGTTTGCGGGAGTAGATAACGAATCTGACATACAAATTCATGTCGAAGTATAGAGGGTCACCCCATCCCAAAAAAACGCCCAAAATGGGCACATTAGCTAATCACGGATATATGGGACTCGGTACGTTTGTTCCGTATAGACTGAAAAACGGCAGAACCGATAATCAACCGATTTTTTTTGAAATTTTCGCATATTATGTAGTTTGGTCTGAAAGGAAACATAGGCTATATAATTTTTCGGTATCGGAAGGGGGACGGACCCTCCCCCTTATGCCAAAAACACAACCCAAAATCAAAAGTGGACCGATCGGGACAATATAGGTATCAAATGAAAGGTATTGGAGACCAGAAAGCGAATATCGTATTAAAATTTGGGTCCAAGTACGCAGCGGGCCCCCCATCCCCAAAACTCCTCTAAACAGATATATTCGAAGTTCATTCCAATATGGGACTCAAATGAAAAATATTAGGCAGTAGATTACAAATATGGCATAAAACATTAGGTCCAAGTAATGGGAGGGAGCCCACCCCCAAATGGGCATATTAGCAGACCATTGCTATATGGGACTTAAATGAAAAGTATTAAGGAGTGGATTACGAATATGACATTAAAATTTGCGTTCAAATCTAGGTGGCGCTTTTCCTCCTGAAGATACGTCAAATGAGTTATTTGACCTATTATGACAATATGGCACTCAAATGAAAAGTATTGTAAGGTATAAAACGAATTTAATACCTAATTTTGGAACCAAGTGTTTTGGGTTATGCCCTAAAGCATCCCTTAAACTGAACTTCATTTCCCTTGGGAAATTTGATATCTATTTTCAGTGCAAAGTGCCGGTGGCCGCTCCAGCCCCAAAACACCCTCAGTATTTACCCGCCATGGCAATATGGGGCTCAAATTAAAGGGGTTTGGAAGTACGAATTTGATATCCATATTTGAGTCGAAATGTCTGAGGTGCCATCACTCCCCTAATGAGAACATACCCTAAGGAAGAACATAACCACCAGGAACCGAGAAGGGGCAAATTCTCACACATAAATGAGTGCTTTCCGGTTCAAGTTTAAACTCAATGATAAGCGGCCTTTTTCTATAGCCGAGACCGAACGGAACGGCGTCCCGCAGTGCGACACCTCTGTGGGGAAAATTTTTTTAATGACCATGCATGGCATTGTACCTCGCAAATGTCGCCAACATTAAGAGGGGATAAACACCGCTCTGTCCGATGATCTAGCCAGGGTTCGAACAGGCTCAGCGTCATAGACTATAGGCTCAGCGGCATAGACATACATTGACCCCACCCTAAAAAGATATTAGAGAGTTAAAGAGGGCGCAGCGGAGCAGGCCCGGTTCGGCTAGTTTACCATATATCTCAACTCTTTAGCAATCTCCTTGGAATACATAGATTTCCATTTTTTTGGAATTTACGCAGACAATATCCTCGTTGTAACATTTGGAAAACCTAAAAATGTTCAACACAAGTTAGCAGGCGCCAAACATATACTTGAGAGATGGGCTTCCTCCCATTGTACGGTAATCCCAGAGAATAAAGTTGAATTACTACATGTATGTAGAAAATGCCGATGTATTCGAAGCACTGCCTTGCCTACACAAACTTAGAATCCTTGTTGTGACTTTCACAAAAACACTGAATTGGACTGAACAAATTAATGCGCTTGTCTCCAAAATCAGTAAGGCAACAATCTAATTAAAATAATATGTTCGAAGAAAAGAGGTCCCCATATTGAAACTTCTATAAACATCTGTCGTTCAATGTCTCATTACAACATGGGATTACAATATATGGTAGGCCGACTAAGAAGAATATTGGGAGATTAAATCAACAGTTGTTTGCGGACAGCCACAGGACTCCTTAAATCCACACACATAGCCGCCTTGCGAGTTGAATCTACTTCTATGGATTTTCAAATGCTGCTGCAGAAGCGATCGATCTCTATGGTTTCCCGTTCCATTACGGATCCTGAAGATGGACTTCACCGGCTCGTTTTAGAATCATCAAGAATCCTTCCGGTCCTTAGAGACTGGATAAACCATATGCTAAGGAACAGGTGGATAAATTGTGTGTCCCATGGCATAAATAAGGGAGAAATTGGCACAAGGTACGCCACAGGGGGGCATTTTATGGCCACTCCTATGGTTGACCACCATAAATAACCTATTACGGATGCTGTCTGAGAAGGGATTTGAACGCGTCTGCTATGCAGACGATGTTATAATACTTCTAAGGGGTAAGGATCCGAACGAGCTATGCAGAAAGAGTCTTGCATATGGCATATGACTGGGCTAGAACTAATAGAACGCTATTTTTCTTTTGTAAAAAAAACAGCGGTTTGAATTTTTTTATTTGGTTTATAATTATTAAGGAACCACAACCTTTATTGGTGAATTCTGAATATGAACTAACTTATTCTATCTTAATTGCTAGCTTGCTACAAAGAGTCATTTTCATGTTGATGGCCAAAAATGCTTGGACATCAAAACAGTTGCTGTGGGAAATTGATTATTTGACCATTCACAGGTAGCTTTGCAAATTGCGGCTTGATCATATTATATTTTAAAAGAGTGGAATGTACGAGTGTTTCCATCAACATGTGGGAAACGCGAAGTAGGCAATTTTGAATAGGTAATAGAATTGCGATATTAAGAATGAATTGAAGTTTTTTACTATGCAGCTTTATATTATATTAATAGGGGTAACTATAACTCCCCCTCCCTTAGCTTGAGGCTCCGACGAAACGACTCTTTATTGGCGTTGTCGAATATAGAAAAGAATTATACAGAAAATAATAATGGTGTTAGATTTATTAAAATTAGAAATTACAATGGGTATAGTATTTTGTCTTTTCATCTTGGTTACAGAGTTTTCAAAAATCTAACTGTTTTACATAAAGTTTTTCAAGGTTTAAGTCTGGTATAGTGTGATTTTCTTTGATTTTTGTTATTGGGTGGCTTATAATGGTTTTTTCGTTTATTCTAATTACATTATTTGTATACGTATCGTTGTCAACTGAAATTTTACAATTTTCGAACTTAATTAGGAATGTGCCTGTTAGATTAAAATTTGGAAAAGAGTGCCTGGGAATATCTCTCTTACTTTTTCACCTGAAAATTTGGTCAATTTACAATTGCCTTCTTTCTTAAAGATAATATGAAAAATGCTGGCGTCATTAATGGGTTGTAGGTTTTTTGTCTGATTGTCTTTGATATTTGTTTTATAAACTCTATCATTTTCCTTCATTAAAACATGTTTATCGGAAAGTTTTAGGCTTTTATTGTGGTTGTCAGGAATGGGCTCAAAAGTCACCATTGTCAAAATGTCTGATGAAAGCATAGGGATAAGCAGGGTTATTACAATCGAATTGTCAAAAGTCGCTGTCACTACATTAACCTTATTGTATGTGTCGTAGACTCCTAACATGTCGAATTCCCGTTGGGTCAGGAGAGTGGCAGGGACTTACCCTAATTTGCTTGTGAAGATGATTTGTTCAATGTCTTCGATGTGGTCCCGTAAAAGACCAATGTCGCTGTCAATTTGATACACGTGCTCAAGAAGCGAAACTTCGTCTTCTAGGTTGCTGTTTCTATTTTGGAGGTTGTCTCTAAATTAAGCTAAGTCTCGTTCAATAGTCGACTGTCCGTAATTAATGCGTTTAGTTATATTATCTATTTGTCGTGCTTAAAACATCATTAATTTCTACTAGTGAATCGATTTTCATAGAGTTATAGTCCGTCATGTTATTTAGAAAGTGTAATGTTGAATTTATGCAAATTTCGTCGTCACTGTCTAATGTACCTGTTACAAATGTTAAGCCTTTTCCAACGATGTTAAATAACCCCCTGGGCTGTCTTCGGTGTGGAATAATAGTCTGAATTTTGGCTCTTAGTAGCGAAAAGTTACTTCTAATAGAGTGTATTATTGGTTTGGTTGTCAACGAGTCGTGGGACAGTTCCTCTATATTTTTATATATCAGCTCTAACGATTGTTCATAGCTGGTCATTTTGATGATGTGTATGATTTTCCTGTAACTGTCAATAGTTCGTATTTTCTCTTATTCGAATGGTAGATACCCGTGATTGTCCGCGAGATCGTCTATTTCCATTATTTGCCCGTTGCATGTGTAAATTATGGAGATTGAGGGAAGAATGACCAGGATTTTTTTATTAAACATTTTCTGAAAATAAAAGTTTGAGAATAAGTCTTGGAGGCTAACTGTTCTTCGACGGGTGTTCGGTATTGGTAGTTGGTCATTGCCCTGGAATTTCTTTTTCATTTTTACGTGCGGTTTATAATATTTTAAACCATTATTTACGTCGACAATATGGTCGTCATCGATTTTCGGTGCTTCTATTAGAGGATATTTAGAGTGGTTCTTTCCGCCTCTTATTTCTTTAATGAATGTTTTCCCATCTGTCAACTCTTGGTCCGTCCTATCGGCATTCAGCCTTTGAATCGTTCGTTTCTTTCGTGTCTTAATTTCGTCAGATATTTTTCCGTACTCTGAATGGTGAATTGTGCCATTAATTATATCTATTGGTCTTTTTGTGTTGTGCTGTGCACTGAATTATTGTAAAAGTTTATTATTTTGAGAATTTTTTCTTCCACGGTCAAAAAGTCGTTGTTTTCGCTATGCCGTAGGAGTCGAATATGGTCGTTTATGGTATTATGCAAACGTTCTATATCGGCGTTTGAATTATGGTTGCTATTGGATGTATAGTGTATTTCTATGCCTTCTTGGAAGAGATATTTCCGAATGGGTGTGGCCTTGAATTCTAATTCGTTGTCAACGACGATCTTTATCATCTTGCCAATAAACCCGATATATTGGATCAGCTTTGACCTTAATTCAGTCCATGTTCTGGAGTTTGGCATAAAGGCTTGTGCATATTTAGTAAATTTGTCAATAAACGTTAGGAAAATTTTTTTCTAAAGTGTAAAACACATCAATATGTACTACTTCTAAAGGTTTAGTTGGAGTTTCCGTTATTTTATATGGAATTTTAGGAGGATTTCTAACGTACTTCTCCCTATTGCAAATTTCGCAATTATTAATAAATTTTAATTTAATTTTCTTCTTTAGTTTAGGGTTGTAAATACTGAATTTTAACTGTGTAAAGTTCTCATTTATACCTCTGTGTTTATTTCTAAGGTGTTCACCCTTTATTATTTTGGATAATTCGTCTTCGTCTTGTATGTCTGTCAAAAGTTGATTACTTCTTATGATTTTGAAATTAGAGTTTTGGTTGAAATGTTTTCTTACGGTTTCACAGAACGTATGATATACATTTGTATCTCGAATAAATATAGCATAAATTAATCCGTCGTGTTTGAAATGTTTTTTGATTAGTATTATTAAGGTGTCCTCATCAAAGTCCCTTGCTGTGATAACTTTTCTTACATTATTGAATATTCTTAGAGTGTTTATTTTTAATGATCCTGAACCTGTTCTGTCCATAAAAATTTGATTTTTTGTACATATTAATTGGGGTATTAGTTTGTGTTATTATATCTATGTCTGGACCTTCTACCAAGTTTACCTCTGGGTTGATTCGGGACAGGGCGTCTGCGTTGCCGTTATGTAAACCCTTTTTATATTTAATCGTATAATCAAATTTTTCTAGTCTCAATCGCCACCTTACCGGTCTTGAATTCGGTTCTTTGATATTGAAGAGCCATTATATGGGCTGATGATCAGTATGGATTTCGAATTTCCTTCCAAAAAGGTACGGTCGGAAATATTTAACAGCCCACACGATAGCCAGTAACTCCTTTTCAATGGTACTATAATTGACTTCGTGTTCGTTCAGGGTACGACTGGCATAGCATATGGGATGGCCGTCTTGAGAAATTGCTTGCATCGGTGTTCAAGGTAGATAACTTATCAAAATCCGGATATATATTTGAAGTGGCTCGCTAATATGCCTCCTTTTTGGATGAGTAAACCACGGATATACCCTGGATCTGTTATGTCTACCTCAGTGTTCTTCTTCAGATATTTTGTCAGCGGTTTAGCAATCTGCGAATAGTTCTCTATGAACTTCCTATAGTAGCCACTTAAGCCAAGGAATTGTTTTATTTGTTTCACAGTGCGAGGAATTGGGTAAGTACAAATACATTCGACTTTCTTCGGGTTGGGCTTGACTCCATGCTGGGTTACCACATGCCCTCGGAAATCGGTCTCTCTTTTGAGAAATTCGCACTTATCGATCTGTATTTTTAAATTCGCCATTTTTAAACGATCGAACACTAGTTTCAAAGAATTTATATGTTCCTCCAAAGAAGTGGAAAATACTATGTCGAAAATATTATGTCGTCCAGATAGACAAGACATTTTTTCCCTAAAAGATCACCAATATATTGTTCATCAAACGTTAAAATGTGGCTGGCGCCGTCTTTAGACCAAAAGGCATTCTAAGGAACTCATAATGGCCACCTTCTACAGAAAAGGCCGTCTTGTGTATGTCTCGCCGGGTCCAACGTTGTAAAGTATATACTTCGTCCTAATTTCTCCAATATTTCATCAATATTGGGTATAGGATATTGGTCATCGACTGTCTTTTCGTTAAGTTTACGATAGTCGATTACAAGACGCCACTTCTTTTTCCCGCTTGCATCGTCCTTCTTCGGGACAATCCAAATGGGTGCCAAACAAGAAGATTTCGATGATCTGATTATGTAATTATCCAGCATCTCACGAATTTGTCCCTGAACATCCTCTTTGTGTTTGTATAGATAACGATACGATATTGTATATATTGGAGTTTCATCCACTGTGTTTATTTTATGCTTTATAGCATTAGAAATTGAAAGATTTGTGTTGGTTTCGTGAAACAAATTAGAATACTTCTAGACTAACTTGGAGAACTGGTCTTTCTCCTCGGAGTTCATATGATCCATGCGGATTTCTCTCAAAATATCTTTACTATCCTTGATTGTGACTATATCATCGATTAAGTGATAATTATCTATTGTCGCGGGCCAATGATTTTTCGGTGATATGTATATTATCTTTGGACAATCTGAATCAGTCGTAACTTCCACTTTAAAATTTTGGGCGTTGTATATTCCTTCTGGAAAAATGTATTCTCCATTAGGATTACACTGTTCTTTGATGTGCACTAACCCATTTTCCACTTTGGTGATAACACTAATTCTCCTTTTTCTAGAAATAAAAGTGGTTTATTTTTACCATTTATTCTCAATGTTTTATCTTTACAGTCTACTAGCTGACCCGGGCCCGCTCCACTGCGCCTTCTTTCACTTTATATGGAACAAAAGTTTTCTTGGAATATTTATTTTCGAAGATCATTTAGTGAAATACCATGCTAACTTGACTAACAGTTTATCAATATAAGTGCCTTTATCTGAAACCCATAAGATCTTTATTGGTCTACGAATTCAAGTTTGGATGTAAGGTGTACTCCATTCTTAAAATACAATACTTTATTTCAGCCCGATATTCTCATGATGTCGGATTTAGTGGTGTTTTCGGGGGAGAGGTGGTCCCCCGGATACTCGGCCCTGAAAAAATATCAGCATCGTGCTCTTCTCTCAAATACCTTTTATTAACACCCCATATTGCCATTGGCTTAAGAGGAGTTTACAGGATGAGGCGTCCCCCAAACACATGGCCCCAAAATAATTAATCAAATTCGTTTTCTAATCTCAAATACCTTTCATTTGAGCCACATATTGGCATGGTCGAAAAATGTTTTCCCTTTGGGGGTGTTTTGGGAAAGGGATGATGCCCTAAATACATGATCCTACATTTGGATATCAAATTCATATTCTACTCCCAAATACTTTTATTTGAGCCCCATATTGCGATGGTCAGTAAAAACATTGCTGTTTGTGGGATATTTTGGGAAAGGGATAGACCCCCAGAAAATTGGTCCCGAAAATGGGTATCAATTCTTGCTCCACCCCCAACACCTTTCATTTAAGCCCCACATTGACATGGTTGGTAAATATGCCCGATAAGGGGTGTTTTGGGGATTGGGGGCGTCCCCCAAACACTAAGCCCGGAATATATATCAGCAGCGTGCTCTATTCTCATATATCTATATATCATATATTTGAACCCCATATTGCCCTCAAAATTGGATATCATATTCGTTTTCTAATCTCATTTTAAATCCTTAAGTCTTGGTGAGCAAATACAATACGTCCTATTTAGGGGTTGTTATGGTGGTGGGACGTCCGATAGACAGTTGGCCCTTAATGTTGATATAAGATACGTGGTCTAACGAAAACCGACCTGCCCCAAACACTTGGTCCCATATTTGGATATCAGATTCGTATTCTACATTCAAATACCTTTTATTTAAGCCCCATATTCCCATGATCAGTAAATAAGTCCAGTTTGAGGGGTGTTTTGGGGAAGGGGTGAACCCCCAGAAACGTGGTCCCACATTTGGATATCAGATTCGTATTCTGCTCGCAAATACCTTTCAGTTAAGTCCCATATTGCCATGGTCAGTAAATATGTCCTATTTAGGGGTGTTTTAGGGCTTGGGGTGGTCCCTCTAGCACTTGGTCCGACAATTGGGTATCAGATACGTTTTCTTATCCTAAATACCTTTCATTTGAGTCCCATATTGTCGTGATTGGTCTAAATATATGTTTGGTAGGTTTTAGGATGGAGCAGCCCCCTAGGTACCCCATCCGAAATTTGGATACCAAATTTTTATTTTTAGGGTACTATATGAGAGCACACAAAATTTCGCTTAAATTGCACCACCCATCTCCGAGATCTGGCGTTTCAGAAAGTTAGGGTAAGGGGGAGGTTCAGATATCAAAAATTTAGTACCCAATTTTCACCACGGGGTCATTATGCACCTTCTGTGAAAATTTCAAGAAAATCGGTTCAGCCGTTTCTGAGTCTATAAGGAACACACAAACATACAAACAAACAAACCTACAAACAAACACAAATTGATTTTTATATACATATAAGACTAGCTGAACCCGGTTCGCTTCGCAGCGCTTCCTTTTACACCATATGAATTATAACTTTCTTTTCAACTACTCTTCTTTGCATTCACTAAATTACATATATATTTTGCGGCCATATTTTTATAGAACTTTTGGACTATTGTGGAAGCTTGTCCCAGGGTAGGAGGGTTAAACAAATAATACCGAAAACAGTCAACTTGTCAAAACAGTAGTGAAAAGCATATGATCAACTTTGAACACACTCTCCTGTACCTCTCGCGCTCTTTTCTTTCGTCAGGTTTGCTTGGCTATTCAAATAATTTCTATCTCCCAATTGATGGCGCTGAATTTGTTGTTGGTGATGCTCGCTGTTATTTCCAATCACATTGTCATCCTTTTGTCTATTTTTAAATTCAACTAATTTGCACTTTTTTCGGCCTATCTAATGTCACCGTTGCGCATGGGTAAGCATCTTCGGCTTACCCATGCCAAAAATATCAACAAATTTGAGCACTGGATATCCCTTCAATAAAAGTTAGGACAATAATCATTATCCATGTATGACTTCAGTACAAAAACTTACGGTCCAGACCACTAAATTTGTTTTTTCTTTTATACCCTCCATAATAATCTAATTTCCTCATTCCGTTTGTAAAGCATCGAAATAGTTATCTGAGACCCAACAAAGTACATATGCATATTTTTGATCTTCTTGACATTCTAAGTCGATTTAGCCATGTCGGTCCGTCCATCTGTCGAAAGCATGCTAACTTTCGAAGGGATAAAGCTAGGCGCATTAAAATTTTGCGATCTCCTAATTTTACTCTCTGGGCTTCTAGAGGGCGCAATTTTTATGAGATTTGGCTAATCATTATTTTAACGACTTCTCCTATGACCTTCCACATACGTGCCAAATATGGTCTGAGTGGGTCCATAACCTGATATATCTTCCATATGAACCGATCTCCCGATTTTAATTCTTACGCTACTATAAAGAGATAACGGGCAAAAAAATAATAAATGAGATCCATGGTAGAGGCTATGTAAGATTTAGTCCGGCCGAACTTTCCCCCTTTTACTTGTTGTCACTCGATTCGTTCGTCAAGTCATTGAAAACAGCTTTTTTCCCTTTATAAAATTAGCTGGTTTCAATGGCTTGGCAAACGAATCGAGTGACAAAACGAAAAAACGGGTGCTCATTGGCATGCCACTTAGGCTCGACTATAAAATGGAGGCTTCTCATCTTTGAGCTAAATTTTCAATCAAACCCGCTCTACTCAGCTTTCGCTTTTAAGACGTAGAAAAATGTCACCTCTGTAACGTAACCTACTCTCCAATAGCTCTGATTCTGTGTGCGTTCGTTGAGCCTTCCCCTCTAACAGTTTAACACAAACTTGGGTATTTGCACTCTACTAAATAAATTTGTATCTATGGCAAAGATAGCCACATAAACTACTTGAATTATCTATCTTAGGGTGGGAAATTTGCAAAAATAGTATAACAAACAACCGCAACGAAATTCCTAGACTTTATTTTTCTTTATTTTACGGGCCGATAGATTGCCATAACAAAGATAAATGCTGCATGATAAATTTTTACCACTCGGCCCCTCTCTGTTCGTGGTGGCGTCTTCATTCAGTTGATCCATTTGCAAACAGAATTGATGGCGCTTATTTAAATGTTAGTGCTGCCTTCGATAAGGGAAAGGTTTAGAGTTTAATACCCAAAATGTTAACAAAATAACTTAAAAGTTCTCCGTTCCATGTCGCCCTGGATGCTTGCGCAATCACATATAAACGACTGAGAATTTTACATTTCTCCCATCTGTTAGAGCTTTTTTGAACATCTATAAATTTCCTTTGTCTATGCTCCCACTCGCTTGGAGCGGCTTAGCGCCTATAACATTGATCATCATGTGTTAGTTGTCTATGACTGACTATATGGTTGAATAGTCATTATTTAGTTCAATGTCATATTCGTAATCTGCTACCAAATGCTTTTAATTTGAGGCTCACCTAGCTAGGATCGAATTATATTCCCATTTGAGGGTGGGGAGACCCCCAATTACTTGGACCTCATTTTGTCATATGTCATATTCGTAGTCTAGTCCCGAATATCATTCATTTGAGTCTCATATTGATATTTACGTCCAATTTGTTTGTTTGGGGAAGTTTTTGGGGTTGGACGACCCCTCGTTGATATTGGAGGGTCCGCACCCTCCATCAACAAACTATAAATTCTTTTCCTCCTCCCTGACCATTTGCGTAATCTACTCCCAAATACCTTTCATTCGAGTCCCGTATTGTCCTTATCGTCCAATAAACCCTTTTTAGGGGGTTTTGTGTTTGGGGCGGCCCCCAGTTACATGAATCCAATTTCTAACATGAAATTCGTAGTCTACTCTTGAATACCTTTCATTTGAATCCCATATTGTCCCGATCGGTTCACTTTTATTTTGGGATCGTACTTTTTGGGTAAGGGGAAGGGTCCGCCCCCCTGCCGATATCAATAAATTATATAGCCTATTGCTCCTTCCGGACCAATCCTCACAATCTGTGAGAATTTGAAAGAAATCGGTTCAGCCGTTTCTGAGTCTATACGGAACAAACAAATTTACAAACCCACAAACAAACAAACACAAATTCATTTTTATATATAGATTACCACATTGTATTGTCTTAGAACATCGTTCCCAATTATTCCATCGAATTTTGTGTGAAATTCACACTCTATTAGATGTAACCAGTCTGTAGTCGTTCCTAATTCTTTAAACAGATGGACTCTGTATGTCGTCTGAGCCTGTACATTGTTGCGAAGAGTTTTTAAAATTATCTTTTTCTGAGGGAGTTTCCACTTAGGGTTGCATATACCAGGGTTAACGATAGAGTTCGTAGTCCCGGTATCTATTATAAATCGCAAATTATCCTCCATTTTTATATGCGGTAGTTCCCCGGCAAGGCTAGAAGAAGAAAATTTTCAAATACATTATCTATGACTTCGTCGTCCTGTTCTTCGTGTGTGTGTGGGTGGCAGTTTTCGGCGACATGTTCAGTTCCTTCATCCGGATCCGAAACTTAGCTTGATCAAAAAGGTCTTTATTTTCATTAAACGTTATTTTCATTAATGCCAAGTCCTTTTTTCATTTTACACTTTCCGCTTTTCGTTACGTAGTTGTCGTAGTCGTTGGAGGATATTAAGATATCCAAGTATTAAAGTTGTCTTTAACACCCCGAAAATCCTACCGATTGCGCCACTAATAGAACGCGATTTTTCTTTTGTTAAAAAAAGCAGCGGTTTGAATTTTTTATTTCGTTTCTAATTACTAAGGAACCACAACCTTTATTGGTGAATTCTGAATATGAACTAACCTATTCTATCTTAATTGGTAGCTTGCTACAAAGAGTCATTTTCATGTTGATGGCCAAAAATGCTTGGACATCAAAACAGTTGCTGTCGGAAATTGATTATTTGACCATTCACAGGTAGCTTTGCAAATTGCGACTTGATCATATTATATTTTAAAAGAGTGGAATGTACGAGTGTTTCCATCAACATGTGGGAAACGCGAAGTATGCAAAATTTGGAAAAAAAAGGTGATGAAATTATGATATTATCGTATTACATTTTTAAAGAATGCATTCCACGATTGTTTCCATCAATGTATGCGAAACGCGAAGTAGGCAGGGACTTTAAAAAGGTGATAGAATTGTGATATTAAGAATGAATTCAAGTTTGTTACTATGCAGCTTTATATTATATTAATATGGGTAACTATAACTGCTAGACCCATAAGTCTCAATGTTAACCCAGAGAAGACTGATATATGCCTGTTCACGAGGAAGACGAAGGTGGGCCAATTTACCGCACCACGTTTCGTCAATAAGACGATTTCGATATCTAACAAGGTCAAATACTTAGGGGTGATCTTAAACAGGAAACTGAATTGGAAGTGTCACATTCAAGAGCGTACTGAGAAGGCTTACAGATGTTGAGCACTATGTAGTCGGGCCGTAGGCTCGAAATGGGGCCTGAATCAGAGGATAGTCCACTGGCTCTACAGGAGCGTGATTAGACCAATACTTACTTATGCCTCAGTAGTTTGGTGGACTGCTATGGAGAAAAAGTGCAACATAAGGACCATACAACAGGTTCAGAGAACATGCGCATTCGTCGCATGCAACATTGTGGAACAGCGAAACAGTCGGGAGGACGGCGAAAATCCTATGGACATCCTATCCAGATCGTGAGAAGACGAGGCTATTACTGAAAGGAAATAAGAAGGAGGTCAGTATAGCTACAGTGTAGGGCATGCGGGGAAGATGATAAGACGCTGGAGCATTTCCTTTGTCATTGCCCGGTTTTCGTGTCTAACAGATACCGGCACTTAGGTGGAGACACAATACCAGACATGAACCAACTTAGGGGAGTGGTAGCGCAGAATTCCTAACTTAAAATTTCCTTTTTAGAGGTTACTTCATAGTTTTATGAGCGCACAACAAGTCAATTACTGGCTTAGTATGTCCATAGTGGCATAGGGCGGATTAATATCTGCACCCTCTTTTCAACCTAACCTAACCTAGAATCATCTTCTTGGAAATTTTATATACCGACGGACCCTTCCAGAGCAGATCAACAGTATATGCGGTTGCACATCATTTTAACCCAAATAATTTTGAAATTTAAAACAAAGTCTTTTACCGCCCTTTACTAGTGTATTTGTCGCGGCAGTTTCAGCAATAATATACGCTGTTTCAAACACCGAGATGACGAATAAGAGGACAATTATTTGCACAGATAGCCTTAGTACTGCTAACGTTTTCTTGAGTAATAAAAAAGGGCTCTTTAGCTATATACTTGATAATAAATGTAGCAAGAAGATCCTGATTTTATGGGAATTTGTAGACTGTGCCGCCAAAGAAGCGGCAAAGATGCCACTGCAAACTGAAGTACCATGCTTCCATTCCATAATATTAAATCCCTTTAACAAGCACCTCAAGGACCTTATCCAGAGATTTTGGGATGATTGTGGATGTTTTCTGAGCTAACACAATCCTGATACCAAAAGGTCGCAACACCACGAAAACTTAACCAGGTCACAATGTGTAACTCTTGCGCGATTAAGAATCGGTAAAGTGCTCTTCAATACACAACATTACTACAATGAGTTCTTGTGTCACCATGATGGTATGTCCAATAAAAAAAAATTACAAACCACTACCACTTTTACCTGCAAATGCAAATGTTGCTCATGAACATTCCACTACGGAACAGGGCAAACTTCTCACATATCAATGAGTACAAGTTTTAGCTCAATGATAAAGGACCTCCTTTTTATAGCAGAGTCCGAACAGCGTGCTGCAGTGTGACACCGCTTTGGAGAGAAGTTTTACATAGCATAGTACCTCACAAATGTTGCCAGCATTAGGAGGGGGAAAACCACAGCTGAAAATTTTTTTTGATGGTCTTACCAGGATTCCAAACCTGGCGTTTGGTGTCATAGGCGGACATGCTAACCTCTGCGCTACGGTGGCCTCCACTTTTACTTAACGGATATTATTTCTAGCCTTAAAAAACATAACATTCCCACTGATCAAATATGATACTACATACTTTTCACAATATGGTCTAGTTACCCTGAGTGTGTCCTTTGTATTTTCCAAATTTATTTGCACATTTATTTATACTTAGGTTAGGTTAGGTTGAAAAGAGGGTGCAGATATTAATCTGATCCATGCCACTATAGACATACACCAAAGCCAGTAAAATATTATCTAATAAATAAATATATAAATAAAGTAAAGTATGTAAGTAATGTAACCAATGGTCACCATGTCCCCGCGACGAACGAGCTTGCCACATCCACATGCAAATGTGGCTACAACAGCATAGCAGAATTGAAAATTTTTAAATTACTTTGTGTTACATTTATTTGTGTTCTTTTTACTAATAAATACATGTACATACAATAAAATCTTCTTCGACATCATCTTCGTCTATGACAAATATCAGTGCATTATATAATATTAAAGAATAATTTTGTTCATTTTCACACATTTACGTACATTTCACATAGATATACAGTGATACTTTTTTTATTCCAATAAATTTCACATCTTTTTTTATAATTTGGTTTTACATTTACTTAAATTAGGTTTTTTGCTTCATATAGAAATACATATGTATACAATGATATATCAGAAAATATGCTTGTGTATAATTCATAATAAACATACTACAAAATAATTTCCCATTACATTTCCTTTTTATTCCTTACACGATTGTATTTGATGATGATGTGAATGGGAATGATGAGTATGAGAGGAGGCTGGCATTGGATTTGTTGCTGATGTTTGACCTATGATTGAAGATGCCATTGATCTAGTAACTGGAGTTCGCAAAACTAGTTCGGAATCTTCTGAAATAATGGGCAATAGATTTGTCCAATGGTAGTTGATGAGGTGACTAATGCTTTCAAATATACGATCCTTAGTACGGACAATGCCCTCGGGGTCTATCAGCAGTAGATGCTTAGGTGTCTTGCCTTGAAGACCAGTTAGAACATACTGACCATGTTTTCCTTGCGATTCGCGCACCAAGAAATCCCCATCGTTTCCCAGCATGCTTTCGGCTATGGGCCGACTAATAGAACCATGGAACCAATTTTCAGTCATCAGTTGCGAACGTTGAACTTCTGCAGATAGGGATAAAGGGGCTGAAACGATAAAGAGATATTAATACACAGCAACATAACTACACATAAGCTGAGTTGGCAACGTGCACCTATAACACGTATGGGAATTGTGGATTCAATTTCTACCAGAAGTTGTAGCCTATCGATATGAAACTTTCGTGATTTTTCCAACATCTTCTAGCTCGAGATCATATTTAATGCTTTTTATTCAAAGAATAGCATAGCAAAGAACTTATAAAAGTTGAGCAAGTGTGTTTTTTTTATTCAAAACTCTTTGACTGGCTTGGCTCTTTGACCATGTATCTGATACGCCATGTATTTTCATCAACACTTTTTTCAAATTGCTTCAGGTGCCCTACATACCCAATGACTATTGAGTATGGTGTACAGCACGCTTTGGTTTTGAAATAGGGCTCAATAAAACCTCGAACTCAACTTAGCGCAGTAAGAGATACAAACTAATCATCAATGCTAAAAACAACAAACATTACGAAACTCTTTTTGTCGTGCACTTGAACATTCATTGAATGTCACTGCAAGTGCTTTTTTGTGCTTAGGACGCATTGATCTACAGCACATCGACGGGCCGTTTGCGTTTTCTTATTTTGATCACACTTGCTCAACTTTTAAAAGTTCTTTGCTAAGCTATTCTTTGAAAAAAAAGTATTGAATTTGATTTAAAAGAAAAAAATAAAAAAGCGCAAACGGGCAAACTATTGGGTTGCCCAAAAAGTAATTGCGGATTTTTTAAAAGAAAGTAAATGCATTTTTAATAAAACTCAGAATGAACTTTAATCAAATATACTTTTTTTACACTTTTTTCTAAAGCAAGCTAAAAGTAACAGCTGAACAGCTGAAAAGAATTTTTTTATTTTCACAGCTTGTGACTCTGTAATTGCATTCTTTCTTCTGTCAGTTATCAGCTGTTGTTGTAAACTGCTACAACAACAGCTGATAACTGACAGAAGAAAGAATGCAATAACATAGTCACAAGCTGTGAAAAAATTTGACAACGCTGACTATATGAAAAATCCGCAATTACTTTTTGGGCAACCCAATAAAAAAAAGTGTGGTATCACAATGTTCTAAATTGTCCAAATGAGTATACTTCAAATATTTCCTTATTTTTGTTTGCCTCGTTAATAGTTTACGATTTACAAACTTCAGACTTTAACAATATATCTTTGTCGCTAATAATTTCCATCTGCCTATTTGGTACATAGTAGTAGTAAAATACCTCGACTCGCTTAAGAGAAAAATTGACGTAAACAAAATTGACGTAAACGTAACACCTAACTTCAAGGGTGGTCTCAATAGCTGCCAATCTAAAATATGGATTTAAACCGACCAGTTGAGTTGTCCAATCAAGGAATAATACTAAATATCAAGGAATAATACTAAATTAGCTATTCTATGAATACGCACATAAACAATTTCGTGAGCTAGTCTAAGTCACAGACGTTAAAAAGGTACTTTATAGCGCAATTTTGTGGAAATTTGGATGGAAGAAAGTCAATTATGAATAGATCGATATTGGGGAAATTTCCCTCAAAAAATATGATTATGTGTGTTTTCTTTTGCAAGGTCGTCTAATTAAGGATCCACTCTCGTTTAGTTAACATTAAAAACTTACGTATATCAAAGACATCAGGTGGTTGTTGCTGTTGTTGTTGAACGATACCGCTGCTATCCTTCATGGGATCAAATGAACAGAGATTCATTTTATTGGTAGTTTGATCAGGAGGAGGACTATTTAAATCTATTAAATTGCTACTAAGTCGATCTCGGGGTTTCTTTAAATTTAATTGGGCTACTTTGTTTGTCGATTGCTGTTGTTGTTTGTTATCTTGCAATTCCATTTCATTCATTAAATCGGGAGGCAATTTATTGGGCATGTCATTGTAATATTCCTTGTCATTTCCTTTCATTACCGTTGTGGAGAACTGTTCATTTGACTGCTGGTGATGTCTGCATGGAAAAACGGAAATTGTTTATTACTGCGTATATATTTGAATATGTATTAACAATGCAAGCGGCTTACCCTTTGCGACTTATCGCATTATACCGTAACATGAATGCCTTGCCAATTGTAACGATGAGATCTTCACTTTGTCCACCAATACACTCCAAAACATAACAGGCCCGCCATTCGTCTTCATTTTTCGCAATATATGCCAAAAAATCCAGAGTGTCCTTTTTGGTTATGGAATTTATTGAAAAACGTGTACATTAAATTAGCATTTTATTAATACAAGATTAAAATTTTGATTCATCCATCAAAATAATTTCACGAATAACTGAGCATTAAGGTTCTTTTATATTCTCAAATCAAGCCTCGATATAATTTATGGCTTATTTGTTCGCCTATCTATCTGGCTGCCTATCATTTTGATGAATGGTACTTAATATTAAAAAAATAATGTTTTAATAATGGTTATAGGAACCAAACCTAACCACTAAGGATAATTGAAAACCTCAGAAGTCATACACAGTTTGTATGTGGAACTGATAGAAATAATTTACAATAATTTTTTTAACATTTCAATACGAAAAAGTAAAAACATCCCGCCATGAAAAGACTATGATCACCACACAGTTTGGCACACTAAGCTCCCATTTGTATGGTGTCGTCATCGTCATCGTCATCACAAGAAGCTTAGCTGAGTTCTTCATGGCGCATCTATAGGATACGAATAGTGGAATGCTCCGTATACCTCCGACCTCTCACTGAGATTCTCCACTCAATACCGCTGATTGTCCGCGATCGCCTTTGCAGCTACTCCGTATGGAGCATTCCACTATCCGCAACCTATGGACGCTAAGCTTCTCGTGACAGCGATAATCTACGTGATGTATAGATCGGGTCCCAAAGTACCAGACTATGTGGTGCGCACAGCTATCTCGTGCCGATATCGCTGTCGAGGCGCATAGTGTTACTCACTTTTCCAAATTATTGCTAAATCATCTGAATATGGCCGGATCCGGATTATACTCGGACAAACGCCCAAAGGTCTGATGTATTTATTTGTAATTAATCAATCAAACTCCCTTAGCGGGATATACATTGATAGGACGGAAGTTTTATTACATAAAATAAAAAAAGTTATATATAAATATAAAGCACTGTTCCAAATTTCAGCCAGATTAAAAACTCAAATCGGGAGATCGGTCTTCATGGCAGCCATATTGATAAAAATTTAAATTGGAAGATTGGTCTAAATCTAAATTGGGTATTCGCCAGGGCTGTGGATCTAATACAACACACTTTACCAAACGTCTGCAAAATCGGACCACAAAAAACCTTGCATGAGCTTGAGAAGTCTAGTCGTGAGATCGGTCTCAATGGAGGCAACATTAGGATATAATCCGATATAGCTCATCTTCGAACTTAACCTACCTATGGTAAAATAATTATAAAATTTGAAGCTGATTTCAACAAACAGATAGACAGGCATGGCAAGAATACATATATATACATTTTAGGTCCGGAAATGTATATTTTGATGTATTACAAACGCAGTGACAAAATGTATACAGCCCGATTCTCTAGTTTTTGCATAAAACTGTGTGACATCTCAATCTATGAAGACATGTATTAATGTATAATCTCTTACACCTCATCCACACCGCTGTGCTATTCTACTTATATTAAGTGGCAGTTAATATAATAAATTAATATAGCATGATCTTGTATGACATTGAACCTTGCGGGTAACCTTAAACAAATGTTCCTTGCTTGGCGCCCACTCATTATTACTTGCAGCATTTATGAAGCTTACAGCCATATAAATATCATTACATTAGTTTCTTCATGGGATGTTCATAGCAAAATTTGCATTTGCAATAAGTCGCAAATACAAAAATTATGTATTAAGTATATATTTACATAGATTTAAATTGACAATTAATTTGTGCTTAGGTAATTGATATTTTATTCAAATGTGATTACATACCGTGTCCCCGCCAGAGGCAAACGATATTCTAGGCATTTGATGGGATGCCACTACCTCTCCTGTTTCCACGTTCATTAAATTTAACGAACGGCTAGAGACATTTATGATCACATTCGTTCCAGCGTTAACCATACAAGGGCGATCAGCTATGTACTGTCCGATTTTCTTATCCACACGTCTTTTACCCGATGACTTTAGTCCAGCAGCTTCACAAACACGATTAATGCATTCCCTAGAGGAAAGAAAATGAAAAAGTGTACAAATAAGTCTCATTTATTTGAAGGACTATGTTACCTTGCTACTTGTGTTCTGGTATGGAAATCCAAAGCTTTCATTGATGTGTTCACTTCAATGCAGCCGGTATACTGCACATAAGAAAATATGCGAGGGAATAAACAACAAAGAAGCCATACTTCATCAATTGTTATCAGTGTTTTCGCTTACAAAAAGGCATTCCTCATTCCTCTGTCATTTTTGTATGAGTTGAATGTAGGTGGTCTTCCGTACTTACCCTCACATTGAACGCAACCCCCTTTTCCATGATAACTTCATCCGGGTATATACAACCATCGTCGCCACCACCTGTAGCCCCACCCATCGATGCCGCACCACCACTACCACCACCACTGCTACCGCCATTGCCATTAGAACGAATCATCTTGTGTCACTATCGTAATGGTTTTAATTGATTACAATTAATGGAATAATTTCTTGCCTCTCTGACTATCTATCACTCTGCAGTGGTCGCTCTTTAATTAATTTCTAATACTTAATTGTTTTTGTTTACTTCCTGTTTGCGTACTCATCGGTAATGTTGGTTGTGGGCTATGGAATGTCGAGAATGTTGTATTAAATTCGATACATTCAGCTTTTGCTGATGATAATGCTCTGCTAATGGTAATGCTGCGATTTTTTTTTTTGTTATGGTAGCTGGCTTCCGCCGCTAAAGTCTGACTAATCCCCTCTCAATTCCAATTAATAAGAAAACTCAAATGTTTCGTAAATGGTATCTTTTGTACAAAGAAATGATAGGTTTCTTTTCAGCGCCTTTAGCCAGTTCTCATTTTGATTCCAAATGCAAGGTTTAAATGATGCACTTTCTAATTTCAATTCACTTTTATAAAGGCTCGATCGATAAATGTATGTAAATGTTAAAGTGCATTTTCGTTCAAAGTATATAATTTACAATAAAAAAATAATATGTATATTTTGCCAGTGGTTGAATTGTTGGTTCTTGATTATCGATTATCGACAAATCGTTATTCAACTATTTTTGTCGATTAGTCAGCTTTCGTTGCTAATAGAATAGTCGATTATAAAATCGAGTTATCGTTTTTGACTTTTTATAGTGTTTTTACACTGACGACTAATATTATTTAATGGCACTTGTCATGGTAGGGTTTTTTTTATTTACACCACTCTAGCAGATTCGCTAGCTTAAGCTGAGTTGTTGTTGTTGTAGCAGTGTGTTGTATTCTATCTTTCATCTGCTTGATTCTGTTGAGTGTCAAGATACAGGAACTCTGCGGCTAAAGGTTGGTACTTTATTCGTCAATCCAATTGCAGCCGGTTATACGTACCGGATTGACCCGATGGAGTACTTCATCGGCAAGGGATGCCGCCTCAGTGTACAACACACTGCTACAACAACAACAACTATATTCATTTTTCACAGTTCAAAACACATATTTTTCAAGGTTACTTTTTGAAACACTACAAAAATTCTCAATGAAACATAGTACCCAGGATTCACCAATATTCAGTGAATCCTGCATAGTACCTTTAAGAAAATGTTTTCATAAGCAATGAGGGAATGTCCAACTGAATGCAATCAGCAAGTTTTTTTGCTTCAAAATCTATTATCTAAAAAAAATAGTCACGAAAAAATGTGAAAAATTAACATAGTACCAGCCATAAGATGGGATGCGTCCGGTGGGATCTGGGTCTGAGGCGAGTGGGTCTGGCTGGGCAGTTAAACAGGTGACGTGTATCGTGCGGTCCCTGGTCACAATCGGGACATACATCCTGCACGTTGGCATCAATCCTTGCTCTGTAGATATTGAGGCGGCTGCATCTGCCGGATCGTAATTTAGCCAGTACCACTCTGGTTTGCCGGGGGAGATCAATTTCTTCAGATGCAATGGGAGGCGGTCGTTCTCCAAGGACCACATTCACCCGGTAACGATTCACCGCGATCCCATGGCAACCGGTTGTACGCACCGGATTGACCCGATGGAATCTTCATCGGCAAAGGCTGCCGCCTCAGTGTACGTGTTCGTCTTTTTTCGTCATGGGAGAGGCACATCCCGGAGTGCCTTCTCCGTATGCTTCTGGTCCGTGCCGGGATTGAAAAGAACCCCGGACCTGGTTCTGTTCCGTTTGCCAGAACCGTCTTCATCATCGGTCAGTGTCGGTGAGGTGTAACCGGTGCTTGGAGTGGGTACATTTCCGTTCTTGCTCTGGCCTAACTTCGCTACGGGAGTATAGTCATACTGGCTATGTCGCTAGGTGCTGTGCGAACATAGCCAGCAGTGGGTCACAAGCGTCGCCTTCGGTGTCCTCGTCGTCGGACTATGTGACCCCCCCCGACCTCTCCCGTACGGCAATTTATGCAAAGACAGCACCCTAGCCCTACTATTGCCAGGCCAGTGTCGGGAAATGTATCGTTCTTGCAGTTAAACTGCAATGGACTGCGAGGCAAGATTGTAGATTTTATGAGTCGGAAGAGCATATCGGTCGCAGCGATCCAGGAGACAAAGCTGACTAACACCTGCAGCTTGCACAGTTGTCACGGCTACAATGTGCTACGTAAGGATCGCTCAAGGAATGGAGGTGGGGGATTGGCCTTCGTTATACACCATTCCGTGCAGTATAGACCTATCTCGCCTGCGCTTGACGCTAGTGACCCATACATGGAATGTATGGGGGTAGCAGTCAGGTCTGGTACTGCCGAGATAGAGATATACAACGTGTATATACCGCCGGTTGGTAGCTGTGCCCCGATTAATGTCCAGGCCTACAGCCCCGACATAAGTGGGTTGCTATCTGGCCATGGTCGTCTGGTTCTGGGCGATTTTAATGCACATCACTCGTCATGGCATTCTCCCCTAGGTAACGACCAGCGTGGCATAGCCTTGGCAGAGCAGATAGATAGCTCCACGTTTTGCACGGTGAATGAGGATGCCCCCACTAGGATTACGAGGAGGTGCAGCAGCTCGCCAGTCACCTCAATCGCATCCCCTGATCTCCTGAGTGACGTATCCTGGCAAGCCGTCATCTCTTTGGGGTCAGACCACCTCCCCATAATCCTCACCATCGACCGACCACCCGACTTCATAACCTCTGAGCGCCGGACGTTCATCAATTACAAGAAGGCCAATTGGACTGGCTTCAGAGAGTATACCAATCGCCGCTTCAATAAACTGCCACCCCCCTCTGATGTGCTTGTGGCTGAGAGGAAATTCCGAGACATCATCAACGCAGCAGCCGCTCGCTTTATACCAGCCGGTCGAATACCGCAAGTGCGACCCAATTTCCCGGCGCAAGCAGTGGTACTCGCAGACGAGCGTGATGGGATTCGTGCTATGGACCCCGCTAACCCCAGAATCAGCGAGCTGAATCTGGAAATAAACAGGGTAGTCAACGAACATAAGCGGAATTTGTGGCTGGAACACTTGGAGCAATGTAACTTAGGCACCGGTGCAGGCAGACTGTGGGCCACTGTTAAGTCTCTCTCGAACCCCGGTAGACGGGACGACAGGACCTCAGTCACTTTTGGCGATATAACCGTGACTGATCCGAAGAGATGCGCCAGGTTGTTCAACCGTCAATTTATTGTGCATCCCGAGAGAGACAGGGCAAGGAGGAGAGCCATTCGCCGTATTCGTGGTCTCCGAGCCGATGAACAGCCATCACAATTTACCGTGGGCGAAGTTACGAATGTCATCCGTGGCGCCAAATCTTCCAAGGCGTTGGGCCCCGACGGAATCTCTACATTGATGCTGAAGAATCTGGATTTACCTGGAGTTGAGTACCTTACCACTGTCCTTAACCTGTCATTGAACACTCTTATAGTTCCCGATGTCTGGAAAATGGACAGAGTGATCCCGCTACTGAAGCCTGGTAAAGACCCGAGTTTGGGGGAGTCGTACAGACCGATCTCCCTTCTCTCACCAGTGGCTAAGACGCTTGAGGCATTACTCCTCCCGAGCCTCGTATCATCACGGATCAACGAGCATCAACACGGATTTCGGAGACTGCACAGCACAACAACAGCTTTGCATGCCATCACCACACACATTTGCCGTGGCTTCAATCAACCCAGGCCATGTGATAGGACGGTCCTCGTGGCACTGGACCTATCGAAGGCATTCGACACGGTCAGCCATGTCAAATTATTTTGGGACATCGCCAACACGTCCCTCCAGCCAGGCCTGAAACGTTGGGTCGCGAATTATCTGTGTGTCCGCCAGTCATTTGTGGAATTTAGGGATAAGAAGTCAAAACACCGTAGAGTGAAACAGGGAGTTCCCCAAGGTGGGGTGATATCTCCGGCTCTGTTTAACCTCTACCTACCCTCCATCCCACCTCCTCCAGACGGCATAGAGATCGTATCATATGCGGACGACTGCACGATCATGGCATCAGGCCCCCCACCCATTGATGACATCTGCGATAGGTTGAACGTCTACCTCAATGAGCTTGCTTCATATTTCGCTGCAAGAAATCTGAAGATATCCGCCACCAAATCTTCAGCCACACTGTTCACTACAAATACGCGTGAGGTGAATTCTGAGCTGGCTGTCATGGTCGATGGAGAAATGATTCCGACCATCAAGTGTCCCAAAATACTTGGCGTCACATTTGACAGCTCCTACACTTTCTCCCCACATGCCACAGCAATCTGCAATAAAGTCAAAAGTAGAAACAAGGTCCTCAAGTCACTCGCTGGCAGCACTTGGGGTGCAGACAAAGAAACCTTGTTGACCACGTGCAAAGCAATTAGCCGGTCTGTGGTAAGTTATGCAGCGCCAGTGTGATCACGTCAACTTTGTGACACGCAGTGGAATAATATTCAGATCTGTCAGAATGCCGCCCTCCGAACTGCGACGGGCTGTCTCCTTAGTTCTCATGTGGACCACCTCCATCAGGAGACAAAGATCCTACCAGTGCGAAGACATAACTACATGCTGTCTAAGCAATACCTTTTGGGCTGTTATCGCAGAAATCATCCAAATCATCATCTTGTGGATAGATACCCACCGCCCAGAAGCCTTAAGGTAGATCTACACGATCTAGAGCGTGAGGTCCAGCGCTACAAGAGAGAACCTCTAGATCAAGCGGCATATCAAGCGGGTCTGAACAACATTCATGCAGACACGGTAGCAGACGCGTTAATTGGCTACCGGGTGAACGTAGTCCTTGAAGAACGACCGCCACCCATTGCACCCGAAGAAATCGACCTCCCCCGGCAAACCAGAGTGGTTCTGGCTCAATTACGTTCCGGCAGATGCAGCCGCCTCAATTCCCACAGAGCTAGGATTGATTCCGACGTGCAAGATGTATGTCCCGATTGTAACCAGGGACCGCACGATACACGTCACCTGTTTAACTGCCCGGCCAGACCCACTCGACTCAGACCCAGATCCCTGTGGACGCACCCCATTTTAGTCGCAGAGTTCCTGGGTCTTGAAACTCAACAGAATCAAGCAGACGAAAGTTAGAACACAATAAACTGCTACAATAACAACAACGAAACGTGCGTGAGCTGTTTAAACCAGTGTTGCCAAAAAGATAATAGTTAAAAAGTCACCCTTTATATGTAAACTGGTCCATACACTCTCCAGGCACGTGGTTTTTGTCGAAGACTGCGGTAAGTTCAGTCGTCTCCACGGTCAAATACTACTACTACTAAAAGTACAATTTCTCCCACTTTCAATACCACTTTCCAAAATTTTTTATTCCAAACCTTAATTTTTCGAGTATAAAAGACTTTTTGCAATAAGACAAAATGGATGGTCCATTTTGTCTTATTGCGATTTATTCCCTGACCAACTTTCACCGATTCTCTTTGGATTCTTTGTTTTAAAGGCTGCAGTTACTACTTTGGGTAACCGACCCATGAAATCGATGTTCTCGGCATAGACGAGACGCATGTGTTCACTTGTGAGTAGTTTGCCCTACCTATTCACATCTGAATCTCGTATAGTCTTCTCCATCAAGATATTAAAGAGATCACACGATAATCTGCCTCCCTGTCTGAAACCTCGTTTGGTATAGAATGGGTCGGAAAGAGTCCTTCCTATTCTTACTGAGGAATGTTTATCAGCAAGCGTCTTCCTACAGTCTGAGTCTTATTAATTTGCAGGGATACCAAACTCAGACATGGCCTTGAACACACAGGGCTGTCAAAAGCGGCTTTTTAGTCAAAGAAGAAATGGTTAAATTTGACCTGCCTTCCTCGAGGTCATAAAATGATATAGCTCCCATATAAACCCATTGCCCGATTTGATTTCTTGGGTTTCTAGAGGGTGCAATTACTATCCGATTTGGTTGATATTTTGAATGTGTATTTTTATGATTTCTAACAGCCATGACCAGTACAAGTATATATGACAAAGTCATTCAAAGAACTTATCCCATGCGATTCATGGTGGAGGGCATATAAGATTCGGTCGGTCGAACTTAACGCGCTTTTATTTGTTCAATGTGGTAGAATATGTTTTACTTTTATATTTCACAAGCAATTACCCTTGCTTATTTAAATTTTACAAAGTGTGCCCAAACTTGTTGTTTTTGTAGTTAAATTAATACATCTGAGTCCCATAATAGGCCCAACAGTAAAATGAAATAGTCCCCAATGTTATTTACCTTCCAATTTAATTTGAACAAGTAAAAACGTGCTATGTTCGGCCGGGCCGAATCTTGGGTACCCACCATGGATTCCGCTAAAAATTTACCCTTATTAACTGAGTTAATATTTCAATTATTTTGTAGCAATCAAATCGGGAATTGATTGGAGCTTCAATGGTCTCAAAAAGTCCTATACCACCACCATATTAATCGATTCGGATAAAACTTAGCACTGCTGTTGTAAGTCATAAGATAGGCTTTTGGATCAAATTTCAACCAAATCAGGTGAAAATTGAGACTTCTAGAGGTTCAAGAGACAAACCCGAGGATCGGATCATACTTATCATGGATGTTAGAAGTCATAACACAAATCTTTGATCTAAATTGCAACCGAATCGGATGAAAATTGAGGCTTCTAGGAGCCAAAGAAGCCAAATCCAGGGATCGGTTTATACGGGACCTATATCTGCTTATAGACCGATTCGGATCATACATGGCATGTATGTTGGAAGTCATAACACAAGTCTTTGTTCCAAATTTCAGCCAAATGAGATAAAAATTGAGGCTTCTTGGAACCCAGGAAGTCAAATCGAGAGATCGGTTTATATGGGAGCTGTATTTGTTTATAGACCGTTTCGGCTCATACTTGGCATGGATGTTGGAAGTCATAGCACAAGTATTTGTTCCAAATTAAATTCAAATCGGATGAAAATTGGGGCTCCTAGGGGCTCAAGAAGTCAAATTGGAGGATCGATGTATATGAGCCGATATGACCCATTTGCAATCCCCAACGACCTAAATTAATTGGAAGTATATGTGCAAAATTTCAAGTGGCTATTTTGATTTCAATAGACGAACGGACGGATGGACATGGACGGATGGATGGATGGACATGGCTAAATCGACTCAAATGTCGAGACTATCCAGGATATATATACTTTATGGGGTCGCAGATCAATATTTCGAGGTGTTACAAACGGTATTACTAGATTAGAATACACCCATCCTATGGTGGTGGGTATAAAATTTGAATTTACTTGAAGAAAAACTTTATCAGCCGCAATGGTTGCTTGAAAGGGGGCCCCAAAAGACGAAAATAGGCCCAAAAGTTTTGTTGTGGTTCTCCATATACCCTTTTCGTTTTGGGTTTGGGGATGCAATTTCGTGGGACCAAACTTCATAACCGCCCTTATTTACATGCTAAACGCACGGGTTTGACCCTGCGGCATGTAGTTCAAACTCGGCAATAAAAACGAGGTCCATTGGAATTATGTTTAAACTTTATTTGGATTGCACTCGTTGATATGGGTCAATTAGTGAGGGCCAAAAACTTCATACTCGTCCTCTGTTCAATTCATAGTAGTGTTCTAATGTGCACAGATGTTTCGTGATGATAGGCAAATTTTAATTTGCATAGATGTCTTCTTCGCCATTGAAGTTACCTACAATTTAGATGTCAACGTCTTAGATTGCTTATTGGCGAATAATTTGTTCTCTCCATATACATAATTCGAGAATTTAGATTTCAAAAACTAGCTTGTCAAATCTAATTTTAAGATTTATCGATTTAGATTCAAGATACGTATTGGAACACCGAACAGTTGTCGTTGGGTGGCAAATTAGCAATATTAAGATTTGCGATAAGAACCAAACTAGGGAAGGCTAATTGGTCATTATAGTTTTATATAAGGCAAAATCAGGTGAGATTGTCAGACGCCTTGTGTTTTATAAATGCGTCGCAAACGTTACGGCATCTAGCGGATGAAAAGTTTTCTGCAACCCTTCCTTAGACTTCCTTTACCATTTCGCAGTTTCCACTTCCTTTTCAGGTATGGAGGGGATAGTCGTGCAGAATGTGTGCCGAAATTTATACTAATCCGCCTATCTTCTGTTTAGCCAAGAGACCACTTCTGCTGTATTTTCTCCAAGGCCGAAGCTAATATAACGATGATCAAAGAAGATGTGGTCATCCCCACACTCCCCAGTCACATATCCTTCCGCTGATATTCTCCGGCATATACATAACCTATAGCACCTCCTGCCTTGTCCTGGTAATAAAGGTGGGTTTACTTGCTTTGCGTCTTTAACTAAGGTATACAGTTGTCTTTTCCCAAAGCCAATTCCTTAACTTTTAGCGATATTTTGATCTTCATTTAAGATTTTTGTCTTTAAAAACAAGACGTAAAGTTAAGGATCTACCAACCTAAAAAAATCCAAGAAAAATTATCTTCCACTAAAGGAAAGTTAAAAAAAAATATCATCTTTAAAGTAAGTTTGCTTTTCTTTTGCTCGTTACTTTAAAATAAGGACAAAATGTTTTCAGTGCAGATCCTAATTCGTGACTATTCGTCATCTGTTTCCCTTCGGGCCTTATCTCGAAGAATTTTTTTACATATATCAAGAGGCGTACCCAAAGATTCCAGTTCCCATCCGCAGTGAAGTCTACGTACCTTCTATTGCCCGGTATTTTGTACCTCCAATCTTCTCTTTGAGGTATTATGGTAAAATCATTTTTATCACATAGCGATTAAGACACTGACTTGGATATCGATCATTGTATCAAGTATAACCCATGCGGGGCGCTGGGCCAGTAACCCGCCCTCGTGAAATTACAACTACTCTGAGAAATAAACGAATAAAAACTATGGACCCCCCTAACGTTGACGACCTACGCAAACGAAAAAACTAGCATGATTTGCGGTTCTGCACCTGAAATGTCCGCACTCTTTATAGAGAAGGTGCAGTTTACGCACTGGCGGATGCAGTTTACGCACATGGCTGATATTACCGCCTTGCAGGAAGTGCGATGGACCGCGAAAGACTGAAACACCTGTATACAGCTTCACTCCGGTGGTTGAGAGGCTAGCCACAGTCCGCATAAAAGCAAAATTCTTCAACATCAGCCTTATTTGTGCCCATGCCCTGACAGAAGACAAGGACGAGTAGACCAAGGATATTTTCTATGAGCGTCTATAGAGAGAATACAAACACTGGCCCGCCCATAATATTAAAATCGTTCAGGGAGATTTTAATGCAATGATGGGGAAGGAAAATATTTTTGGTTCAACAGTCGGAAAATTTAGCCTAGCCGAAGAAACTTCCCATAATGGATTGAGGCTAATAGGTTTAGCCGCACCAAAGACCGTGGTAGTTAGCAGCACCAATTTTCAACATCGAAGGATTCACACGGCCACATGATTGTCACCCGATCAAAACACAAGCAACCAAATTGATCATGTTGTAATAGATGGAAGGCATTCATCAAGCGTTTTAGATGTACGATCGATCCGTGAAGCGAAAATAGATTCGGATTCATATCCTTGTCCATACCCGTTTGAGCACGGAAGATGGACATTGAAAACCTGCAAACATAACAGATGACAACGTCAAACTCCACCCGACTGACCCAACTACTAGATGAAAGCACTCCTTGCTCCGATGATATAAACACGCAGTGGCAAACTATTGTCCACTCCATTAAAAATGCAGCGAAATCCGTACTTGGGTACCGGAAGCCTCCCATGGCATGACCAAGAGTGTCAAGATTCTACTGAAGCCAAGAATGCGATCAGTAGCGACGCGCCAGATGAAGGAGAGGTATCGGAGAAACGGAGAGAGAAGAAACGTCTATTCCGCAGAAAGAAAAAGGAAATAGAATGACGTGAGTGTGAGCGAATTGAGTATACATGAGTCAGAATTAAGTCCGGAAATTCTACCAAAGAACTAAACATCAAACCGATGGCCTTGGTACAGGCACATCCTCCTGCAGAGGCAAAGAAGGAAATCTTGTAACTGGCACAGATAGCATGCTGAGGATATGGAAAGAACATTTTACCCAACTGCAAGTGTCCGACGTTGGTGGCGAAGAGGATACCGCAGAACCAATCCCTGATGATGGTATAGAATGTGAACTGACTAAGGAACAATAAGGCAGCAGGAGCCGACGGGTTGCCCGCTGAACTATTTAAGACTGGAGGCAACACACTGATAAGGCGTATGTGTCAGCTTGTCTCGCAATCTGGCTAGAAAAACGCATACCTGATGACTGGAATCTCAGCATACTACAATATGTCCCGTACACAAGAAAGGAGACAAGGCGGAATGTGCCAACCACAGAGGAATAAGTCTCCTCCGCAGCACATACAAGATACTCTCGAGATTAATGTGTGAAAGATTAAAACCTAAAACCTTATCGTATGACCTTTTTATATCCTGTTATAATTTCCTGCTGGAGAAGATTATACGAGATGCAGAAGTAAATAGATATTACATACTATCACAAGAGAACACATGCTACTCGCCTATGCCGACGACATCGTCGTCAAAGGTCGGTCACCGTAGGTAATAACTGAAGCCTTTGAAAGAATTGAAAGAGATTCAGTAAAAATGGGTCTGGCAGTAAATGGAGATAAAACGAAATTAGGGTATCAACTCCCAAAACGTCCTGTACAACCGATCAGATAAAGAAAATGGAGAAAGTTGGGAACCACAACTTTGAGATAGTCAGCAAAGTTATCTACCTCGGCACCGCCGTTACCGAAACGAATGACACCAGTTTTGATATTAAGCGAAGAATAATACTGGCAAACAGATGCTACTTTGGATTAAGTAAGCAGTTTAAAAACAAGGCCACCTCTCGACAGGCGAAGATTACACTATACAAGACACTGATACTACCCGTGTTGTTATATGGTTCTGAGCCATGAGTACTTGTGAAAGCTGACGAGGCAGTGCTTGGAGTGTTTGAGAGAAAGATTCTTCGTAAAATATATGGATCAGTTCGCGTTAATGGGAAATATAGGCGTCGTATGAACGTATGACGACGATAGCAAACACAGAAAAAAATAACGCTTAGAAAACCAACTACCAAATTTGTATGTGAAACTTAAAATTCTCAACGATTTTAGCATTGAATCGAAGACATTATTTGTTGAAGTATGTAGGTAAGTTTCTTCAAAGGAATTGAAAAACAAAATAATTGAAATTCTATGGACTTTCAACAAAGTCTTTAGTTGAGGTAGTTATTAAAATAGGCTTACTATCATGTAGCGCACAAAACTTCCATGCCATTTATGACTTGCAAAACAAGGTTCGAGTCCCCCGGTCGGTCAAAAAAAATTTTTTTTATTTAACTTATTTTAGAAAATTCGGCAAAAAAATATGAATTTTGTATTCAGAAAAAAATTTTAGAGTGGGTTTTACCTTTTTTAATTTAATTAATTGAGACACTTATTTCTGTGCAGCAGTACTTTCTGAGTAATTTCATCATAAAGAAGATGATGTCTGTAGGCTACAGGATGCGTGCATGACTACCAAACATGAGATCATGAGTTCAATCCTCTGCCGGCACAAAGATTATTAAAATTTGTTTTTTAGGGTAATAATGGAGAGAGTGACAAGAAAAACCCAAGAGAAGCAGTAAACCCGAACCGAGCCGAGCAAAGAAAATAAGAAGTAAAAGCGTGCTAAGTTCGGCCGGACCGAATCTTGGGAACCCACCACCATGGATTCTGGAAAAAGTTACAATACAAACTAAATTTTGTTGAAGGGCATAATTTTCTTCTACATACCAAACTTCTGTCAAACCAGCAAAAATTATATCTCTAGGAACAAATCAAGGATGATCGAGAGACCGGTTCACATGGGAGGTTCTTGGCCGATTTGGACCGTACTTAGCACAATTGTTGAAAGTCATAACAGAAAACTATGTGCAAAAAAAAATCCCAAATTGGACAAACGTTGCGGCTTCCAGAGTTTCAAGAATTCAATTCGGGAGATCGATTTACACAATACTGAAACAGTTGTTTGCAGCCATAACAGAACACTATGTAAAAAAGTCTCCTAGAAACAGACGATTATCGCCAGATAATAGCCCACTTATGACGGGCTTGAAAGCTTGGCGGTTAATTGGGACACAGTCACCAACCGGCGGTATGTACACGTTGTATTGCTCTATCTCGGCAGTACCGGATCTGACTGCTATCCCCATGCACTCCATGTAGGTGTCACTAGCGCCAGACGCAGGCGAAATGGGTCTATACTGCACACAATGGTGTATCGCGAAGGCCAATCCCCCACCTCCATTCCTTAAACGATCCTTACGTAGCAGCCCTGGGGCTGGAGCCCTTGCTGATGAAGGATTCGATCGGGTCAAACCGGTGCGTTCATCTGGCTGCCATGGGATTTCTGATTGTTGTAGTAGCCACATTTTTTGTATGTGGAGGTGGCGATCCTCGTTAAACTCCTGTAACTCGTTCCGATTCCGGTAGAGGACCGTTCGCCTCGGGAACAGGGCGGCCAATAACTCACCTTGTCATATCGAGCATCATAGGCACTAAGTATTTGTGCAAGAGTCGGTGCTGCCCGACCTCTCACTGAGACTCTCAGCTCGAAACCGCTGATTGTCCGCGAGTACCGTTGCAGCTACTCCGTATGGAGCATTCCACTATCCGCACTTCGCATTGCTGTCTCATGACAGCAATGAACACCACACAGATCGGACTTCAATGTTCCAGCTTTTGTGGTGCTCACAGCTATCCATTGCGGGGATTTCTGCTTGTCCTCGAAACCAGTTGCAGCTACTCCGCCTCAACTTCTACAGAGCAAGGATTGATGCCGACGTGCACGATGTATGTCCCGATTGTAACCATGGACCGCACGATACACGTCACATGTTTAACTGCCCAGCCAGACCCAGATCCCTGTGGACGCGCCCCATCTTAGTCGCGGAGTTCCTGGGTCTTGACACTCAATAGAATCAAGCAGGCGAAAGATAGAACACAACAAACTCCTACAACAACAATAACAATCTAAGTTAGTAATAGGGGAGGTCCGCATCGTCAGAAGACAAGGCTATTACTGAAAGGAAGTAAGAAGGAGGTCAGTATAGTTTTCGGTATCGCAACGGGACACAGGACTACGAGCTCACTTATGGAGAGAGAAGTTGGAGCATTTTATTGCGCGGCTTTCGCGGCTAACAGACACCGGAACTAAGGTGGGGACACAATACCTGACATGAACCAACTTAGGGGCGTGATATAGAAAACAATTATGGATTAGCGGCACGGAATTCTTGAGTTAGATTATTTTATAGGATACTTTTAGTATTTGGAGCACACAACAAGACTATTAATGGCTTGGTTTGAAATACACATCTCTATTACCTTCCGCCTTTTTACGACGTACTACTTTCAAATTTTGCATGAGCATTAAGAAACAGGGATACTACGCTCATAGCAATGAGTGCAGCCTGATTAAAGTTTAAGCTCTAAGGGGCCTCTTTTTTTATGCAGAGTCCGAACGGCGTGGCGCATAGCTGCGCCACTTGGAAGGGAAGTTATAACATGGCAGGATACCTCACAAATGTAGCAAGGAGTCATAGGCGAATATGCTAACCTCTGCGCCAAAGTGCCCTCTGAGAATATCTGAATTGGCCCCGCTTATTAATGTTGGTACTACCCACGAAATGTGGTGAGAGTTCGCACCACTCCTTATAACTAATACCTCATTTCGTGTCTGTTTTGCCTTCCTCACCAGCGGCTGCAGCTCAGTCCTGTCGGAGAGTCGAAGGGCACATAAAGTGATGCCAATATGCTTCACCGTTTTCTTGTTTCACGTTGACAACAAATAACGCAAATAAAATAATAATAGATAGTTAATATGGTTCAGTCTCTCGATTATATTATTAAATCTCTAGATGCAATTCTAATTGTATTTATGATCAAACATTACATAACGACTTCAGCTTCAGCATCAATCTTTTTTAACATATCATAGATAAATGTTTTTTGCTGGGGTACTTCGCCAATACAAGTCATTCATCAATCTCATGGTAGCGGTTGTACGTACCGGATTGACTCGGCAACAACTGCCACCTCAGTGTACAACACATTGCTACAAAAACAACAAGTCATTCATAAATTTACTGTAATAACATTATATTAATTACTGTTAGTATATGCCAGTAATTAGACCTAACCCGCCTCGCTACTATAATAATTTGGAAAACTAATTTTCCGTCTGGTTTCTGCAATGAAGCCTTTATTTTCATTCTGAGATCACATAACATACCCGTGACCCCTAAGTCCTACATTTCGTCAAGTTTTTATATAAACACTCCTGACATCCGCAAATTTTTGGAAAAATCCGCGTTGGTTTTTGTGTCTAGGGGAGATCGTGGACCCAAAGATAAGACGCAAACCTGTTCCTGGAGGTTAACATACACACATATGTATGTATGTGTACCATGTTGTATCGAAAACGAAGGTGCACCGTATAGAGCGCATTTTAGCAAAAATTTAAATTGATCTAATCATTTTTTAATCAATTGAAAAATTGGATCAATTAAAAAATTAATTCGAAATTTAAACAATTTTTTTAATTGAATATGCAATTTTTTTGATTGCAAATTATTTCAATCGCCTTTTAAAAAACTGGAATTGATATTATGTGTGTTCGCGTACTCAAAAATTTGTGCAAATTTGCACAAATTGTTACTGTAAAGTCGTTTGCGTACTTTATTTGCAGGCAGAAGAGAGCGGGAGAGTGCGTGAGAGCGAGAACAATTTTGAGTGTTTGGTAATTGAGAGCTCGAACAGTTTTACTGGATGCTTTTTTCCAGCAATAATTTGCAGCACGAACAGTTTTTTTTATGAAATTTAGCTGTTTAATTCAAATAAATAGAAAAAGAGAGTAAATTCAGTATGTTCATACTCTCCTGCAAGTTTTTACTGGAAAAGTAAGCGAACAGACCTATTATCATTTTCGTGATTGAAGCAGATTCATTAAAAAAATTTAAATGGATCCATTAATTTAATGAATGAATCAGATTTTTATTTTCTTTTTTTTTTCAGTATACAACGTCCCCCGTTTAGGGGACGTTCAATATCTTGTTGTGTAAATTTGTTCTTATTTAAATTTTGCTTTAACAACCGCCTGATATTTAGGTGTTTTATTACAAATTGAAATTTATCGCACTGATCGATCTGTATTATATCCCTGGCCGGGGCGGTCCCATCCTTTTTGGCTTTGCTTTGGTTTAAAAGTTCATACAGAACAATTTTATTACAATATGTTTTATTTACAAATTACATTCATTTCATTTATATTATTACATGTTTTTTTTTATTATTTTTAATTCAGTGATCCGTTATAAAAATACAGTTACATATTATAGTAATTATTACATTCTAAATTAAAAACATTACAAATCGCTACCACACTATGTGTTACATTGTAAAAATATTTTTATCATTTACTTGAAATTTTCCTTCCCGCTATACACACGTGTGTATGTAAGTTGTATGCATCTAATACGCAAATATGAACAAAGAAATTATTATTTTGTTTTTTTTTTCGAAACTAAAATGAAAATACGAATTTTACTGCTGCTAGTTGCAAAACCTTAGACTAAGCAAATATTTAAAAAAAAAGAAAATTGATGCATTTCAAAAACAAAACAAAATTGAGTAACTGAAAAAATTAAAAACTATAATTGGGATTTAAGGTTTGGGAAAACGGAAGTGAAATTGATTTACAGTGGCGGTTACCATATGAAGTAAACGGCAAATTCATTGCGCAAGAGAATTTAGTTTTCTTCTTTCATTTATGAATTGTCTAAAATAGGACCGTATTGTTCATTAGTCTCCAAATAAACCAAATTGGGATCTTCACCCAATTCTAAACGCCCATATCGAGCTATCAGAGGTTTGTTGCTAACTGGTCGGGGCCATTTACGTTTGGGCTTGGAATGAGTCAACATGTGACTCTTCAGATTAGTTGATTGAGCAAAACATTTGTGACATCCCTCGATTGGGCAGTGGTAAGGTCGATCTCCGGTGTGTATGCGCACATGGGTGCGAAGATTAAAGTCAAGTGAGAAGCGTTTGCCACAACCCTCAAAAGTGCATTCGAAGGGCTTTTCGCCGGTATGGACCAGCTGATGTCTCTTTAGTTTTGAACTTTCTACAAAGGATTTTCCGCACTCGGCACAGACATGGCCACGAGGACCGTGAGTAGCTGAATGCTTGCGCATGGCAGAATGATTTCGAAACTCTTTGTTGCAATCGCGATATGTGCACCGGAAAATTGTGACTGTCCCTGAGGCTGTGGTAGTTGTAGAAACAATACTTGAGGGCTGCGTTGACGCAGGTGCAACTGATAACTGATGCGGTAGTTGATTGTTGGATTGGAGTGGTGGTGGTGATGAGGATGGTGCTATTGAAGTCACACCGCTGCTGTTCATTGCTGTGGCATTTATAGATTGGGCTACGGACTTCTTATTATGTTTATTTGAAGTCATGGGATTTTTCAGTTTTACTGTTGGTTCTCCCAAGGAATTTATCTGCTTGATGCCCATCAATTGTGATGGAACTATTTGCTGTGTATTCCTGGATGAGCTAGAAGCTTGTTGTTGACGTTTTTCTTCTTTGGGCTGTAAAAGTTCTTGCGGATGCGGTGGCGAAGGTGGTACTAAGGAAAGCTGATATTCTGAATTCTGTAAGGAGGTCTCTTCGCATTTAATGTCTTCTACTGCGGAAGCTGTCTGAACCTCTTCTTCCACAATATCCCCAGTAAAAGGATCGGGAACAATGACATACTCTGCTGGTGATAAGCCGTCGTTCACATGCATCATACTGGATTCTTCAAGAAGCATTCGATTTACACGCGAAGTGGCGTCTACATCTTCGATCGAATTTGATCTGGTTTCCGTGGAATCCATTGAGTTATCATGTATCTTTGTGACAATTTGATCAGGTTGTTCGTCGTTATCCATAGCTTGGTCGTCTTCATCCTCCGAATTCAATGCTGACCATAATGTAACATTAAACTCATCTTGCGTTATGCGAATGGGGACTTTCGTCTGTTTCCATCTTTTGGCTGCCTGTGGTTTCTTGTTTCGATTGTTGTGAAGTAATTTTTCTTTTCTTTCTCTGCTGCAGAGCATGTGATTACGTTCCGGAACTTCTTGCTTTACCACCTTGGACAAGTCACTATTGTCAGGCTGCTCCATTTTAATGTGTGATGGTATTATAGCCGCAGGCATGCCAAATTGACTAGCCCCCAAGTTTAGCTGGGCTGCTACATACTGATCAAGAACTTGTGGGGAATTAGTTGGCAGCATAACACTCTCACTAACATTTACGCTTTCGGCATAGGCTTGAAGGGCATCCGCCGCTGATGGCTGCATTATCATTTGCGGCGGCAATGGTTCAGGAACTGCATAGTATTGTATATTATCTCCTGATATAAAAAATTCCCCCGGATCAACGACAATGTTGCCTTCTTCATCGCGTTCGTCGATAATCTCCTCTATGAGAAAACTTTCACCAACGGGGCCACAGTTTGCTATAGGCTCTTCCAAATCCGATGTATAGGGCTGCTCAATGATGGTCGTGGATGGAGGTAATATGTGAGTAAAGTATAAAGGTGATGTTGTAGCACTATGTGTCACGGGCACTGCTGCAGAAGCCAACGAGAGATTATTCACAATAGGCGCCGAGCTGCCAGAGCCCAAAGCGAAATTGTGGATATTCATTACGACCACTCTGAAAAATGTTTAGGGAAATTAAGTCTTTTTTCAACAAACTTTATTCGATTCCGAAGCAATTTTCGGCAATTTGCTTTGTAGAATTTTGATTTTCGCTTTGTTTTTCTCAATTTTATTGTTTGGCAGACGCGTTGTTGGGTTTCGTTTTCTCTGTTTGTCTACGCATTTTTTGTTCTTTGCGACTGCTGCCACCGCAACCTTTCTCTACAATTATTTTCACGAATTTGGTAAATTATTTAAACTAACGTTTTCTGAAGTTTGTTTACATTGCAAAATGTAAATATTTTGAAAAAAGCCGGTAAATATAATATGGCGGAAAATCGGAATTGTTCCAAAATGGCTCTTCGATATTTATTTTTTTCCTGTATATCTTCACACACACTAAATGCCAAAATGCTAATTCCTCGTATATATCTTATTTTTTCTATTGTGAATGAATGTTTGCTACAAGACAACAGCTGGATGCTTTGAAGCGTTCACTCACAATAGTGAACGAACAAAGAAAAAAGTGAAATCAAAGCCAATTGTCAATTTGGCGCAAACATCAGAAAACAAGTAGGTGAGAATAATTTTACTAAACTATGAAAATAGCTATTCAGTTTTAAATATCTGAACTCAAAGCATATAAGCAAAATAATGTTTTCCTACACCTCTATATGGTATGTATGTATACATGTGTTATTTTATTGAAAATATACACAGCATAGCAAAAATATTCATGAATTAGATTCTAACAAGCTTTCCGCCAATTTGAGCATCAACGAAGTATTTGAATTAAAATATGTACAAGCACGATTGTAATCTTGCTTATCTTTGCTAATGCTTTTTTTATCCATATACTTTTATTTTTAAAACAAGAAAAAAACATATTCGCATGTCGAGCTTCAATAGATGAGCAAGCTCGCTACCGATCCCTCTAACATGATGAACATTGGTTATTTAACGGCAACAATAATTTGCCTTGTCACATCGAGTATTACAGGAACTCAGTATTTAAGCAAGAGCCAGTGCCGCCCGCCCTCTGAGACTGCACTTGATGCTATACACCTGACACGGGATAACTATGAGCACCACAGAGACTGGAACCTTAAACTCCGATCTGTGTGGTGTTCATTGTTATTATGAGAAGCTCAGCTGGGAGTTACCGGGCGCCTCCACAGGTTGCCCATAGTAGGATGATCCATATACGGGGTAGCTGCAACTGCAGTCGCAGACAATCAACGGTTTCGAGTGGAGAGTCTCAGTGTGTAAGATGCTCGATATGACAAGGCGAGAGATTGGCGCTTTTAAAAAACCAATGGCCATCTTGTTCCCGCGGCGATCGGTACTATGGACCGAAAAGAGCTTGCGCACCCATAGGAGCTAGACGAGGATCGCCACCTCTACATATAGACATTTGGTTACAACAACAACATGGGGATGACTACGAGCACCACACGGGTTGGAACTCTCAGTTCCGATTTGTGCGTTGTTCATTGTCATTCCACAGGTTGCTGATAATGGGATAATCCAAACAGCGGTATCGAGTGTAGAGTCTCAATGAGATGCCATTGGCTCTTACTTAAATACTAAGTACCTATAATATTCGTCATGACAAGGCGAGCTATTGGCGCCTTTAAATATCCAATGGCCATAACGTTCCCGCGGCCATAGGTCGTATGGACCGGAACGATCTTGCACGCAAATGCAGCTTGACAATTATCTCCATCTCCACATACAAATGTGGTTACAACAACAACATTCCACTATACGCAATGGTCGCGCCAGATAGCTAAGCTACGCTTCTCATGATGATAAACAGCACAAGCTTAAAGTTCCATGCTGTGTGGTGCTCAAATCCTTTTTTGTATTACTTTATTATTTGGTATTTACGAAAGTTGATTGCAAATTGAAAATAAGCAGGTCGTATACGACACCCAAACATGAAATACGATTGGACGTCACAAAGATGCAAAGGATATCTGATATAACTATGCCAGGATGACATCTTCTGTTATATAAGGGGAAATGACAAGGTAATCTATAATAAGTCAATATGTAATAAGAATGTATCGCAATGATTTATTTACTGTAGCAAATTAAGTTATTCTTTTAGGACTACGTCCAACGGGATTGCCCGCAATTATTTGAAAATTTTAAGGTGCTATTTTATATTTCATTTTTGGAATTTTCAAAAACGCTCTTGATAAGAAAAAATTAGTTAGTGTACAATTTATTTATTCTCCAGTTTCAAAATTTTTTTAACAATAAAACTTCTGGCAAATATGTATTTTTTAATTTACTATCTACAAATCGTTCATGTCTGCATTTTAATACCGCTGCATCGAATTTGAACTCTGATTTTTGAAAATGCAAGTGTTGGTTGTCGTCGCTCACTTTTATGTTGTAGTATTTGCAATCATCGTACACTTCAGCTTTATTGCCATGAGCTGTTAAATGGGTAATGAATTCAACAGGTACCATTAATTGTTTGCTACTATAAGCGTAAGAAAACACACAATAAAGATGTCTTAAACAAAAAGAGCACTGGTTAGGATACAATATTAAATTTCAAAATGAAAAGCTACCTCCTCAATGCAGGTAATTTCAAGGAACCAATTGCACATAAAATATGGGGAAGACTTTGCAGGCCATTTAGAACTCTGTAGAAATTACCCTGCATATAGCTTAACGAAATTTTAAATACTACGGAAAACAAAGGATCCAGTCTGCAAAAAGAAGTATTCCAGCAATTATTATCCGCAATTACAAAAACATCAACAGAACCAAAATTTTGTTCGCATTGTACCTTATCGCGTCTACCAAAGTTAGGCAGCGTCTCATGGCCTCTACAGATCCCAAGTTAAAAACTTGATATAATGCTTCTATTAAAGCTCGTCGTTGTATTTCCAAGAGATTCATATCATTTATACCTATTTCATCGTAGCATACGAGAGCTCTTTTTAGGCATTCCTGCAGGTGCTGTTCACAGATTTTGGGATCGAAATTGTCTATAGCTTCCTCGCATAGCTTGTAGCGACTGTAACTCAGAAACATAATCATAGGTTCCAACAGCCGAATTGTTTGTTGAGCATTGTAGTTTTGCATGACAATTTCTTGACGCACCGCTCGTAGGCGGTCGAAAACAAAATCATAAACAGTATTAAAAGATTTTCTGTTATCCATAAAAACACTGTAACATAAAGAAAAAAAAAACAATCACATTTAGTTAAAATTTTCATTTTCACCCGAAGTTTAAAATTTTTCGTCTGACAACTAATGGCTGGTACTATGTTCGTTTTTCACTGTTGAAAACACAAGTTTTTCGCTTTTACTTTTTAAAGCACTAAACAAAAAACAAAGATGAAATTACCATTTTTTTTTAATTTTACCGTAAAGAATGAGGGATTGTCATACTGAATAAAACCAGCAAGCTTTTTTACATTAAAATCGATTATCTAAAATAAGTAATCTGCGGAAAATATGAGGGAAAGCGAATATAGCGCCACCCTTAATTCGAAAATAGATATGAAATTACGATCTACATAATTTTAATAAAACATTACAGCACAAAATATAAAATTAGCCGCTTTTAGTCAAAGCCGCCCAAACTGCAGAAATCTAAAAGTGACTGCACCTACTTCATGTTAGACTTTATTTTTATAAAATAACTTTTATATTTAATTACAATTAGTCAATCAAATTCCCATACTTTACACTTTTAATGTCAAATCCACCCATGATTCTATCATATCATAGTTATCGTAGTATGTTTTTATTGTTCCTAATGCTACTCACTCTTTTAACAAGTATTCTGTGCATTTTTGAAGGCATCTCTCGGTCCGCAAATCTTCAGCCCTCGAAGCTTTTTTGTCTGCCGCTGATCTAGAAAAGCATTTAACAAGTGTGCCTGGTATGTGCTTTTGGCCATCCTTTAGTTCAAAAAAGTGCAAGAGCTTCTCCTTGATCCTCCTAATAAAATGTTTATATATTTGATTCGTATATTATAATTTTCCCCCAATAGAATACCCACAATTTTGACTCTTTTTCTGGACAGAAATTTTCGCAAACACCCTTCACAAAAATCGACATAATATTCGATCGGGTTATGGTGGCCAGCAAATGCCAAACAAATAAACAAAATGAAATAACTCACAATAAAATACAAGTAAACATTGGGAGAGGTGCCGAATCGAATTTTTCTGAAAAATATTCACAATAGTACAAACAGCTAAGTAGTTCACGATTTTGTGAATATATGGAACAAAGGGTCGTATACATTTGAAGATAGGTTTATGTGTGACAAATCTAGAACCCCGCTAACACTCTTAAATCCGGATTTAATGGCTCGATCATCTGTTTTCCCTTTATAAAAGCAGATGACGAGAGCCTTCAATCCGGATTTAATGAGTAGTGTAAACAAGGTTAAACTGAAAATTTCCTTAAAGCTGTATATGTACCTCTAGCGAAATTTTCGGTTGCAGCCAAGAAATTGTCTCCACTGGAAAATAGCTATGTAGACTTTATGGTGAGACAATTAAAGGCGGTCTAATTTGTACAACAACCATAAATCACATGGTACAATCCGCCATGGTTTATCCATGTTTCCACTAAAGCACAAATCCCCTTGATTTAAGGTAACTTCCAAAACCCGTTTCCACTACGACTTATGCAGTTTTTATTCGTCAACAGTTTATGACAGCGTTTAATTGTGATTAGCATTTTTATTGTGTTCAGCATATATATTGCGGTCAGCAATTACGTTTGTGAAACCATTTTATTAAATTACTGCTAAATTTTACAATTTCAATAAGAAATTGTCAGATGTTAAGAAAAAGTGCTACCCAAAAATCCCAACAATAACCGGTATTCAATGCAAACGCAGTGTTTGATCTGGAAGGAGATTTGCTGCAAATCTCAAATAAGTAGATTTGCTCACAATGAAAATGTATGTAACATGGTTTTAGGTCACTTGGAAGATTCGCTCAACAAAGTTAAGCCATCGGTCGACATACAATTTTTTGAATGTTCGTCATTAAGCTTGTCAAACTTGTCATTCTTTATATTTTTCTTACTCGCTTGCAATGTGCCATAGTTGAATAAACAAGTTTGGCTCACTTGCCCAGCTGACGGAGCTGTCCAAGAGTTGTATCTAAGCCCCACTAGAACGTAAAATGCTTGGTTAAATTTTAAAATTTTTCACATTTTGTTCCTTTTTTCACATTTTAACTGTTTTAATTTATAATTTGCACTTTTATAATCATAAATCTTTTTATCTTGTGACTGCTACGCATGATAATGCAAAAAAAAAAACTAGAATGTCAATTCGGAAGTGTCCAGAAATTTGGCAGCCTTTTGGAAATTTGCGCCACCATCGCCACAGGTTTGTATCGTTGATTTCGTTGTTGTTGGGCAAGTGAGCCAACCTTCTTAATTTAACCATGCAATGTGCGTTTGTTCATAAACAGATTCATATTGAATTAAAATATACACAAATTTGAAAAATTTCAAGCATTTGGAAGAGATGTGAAATAAAAAGAAAAAATGCGTGGATGTGCAATATGCTGAATTTTGTAGAAGACAATTTACTGAAATTTGTTAACATTCACAATAGGCAGATTTTGATAATCTTAATGATGCTCATGGGGCCTATCCACTTAATGTTTTTGTGACTTAACCTTCTATTAGTGAATCCTGGGTCACTTGCAAGTCGTATTTAAAAGGTGGTCTCGCGCGAACAGCTGTTAACAGCCGGCCCAGTTTGACGGTATTAAGATAACAGATTTTTGTTTGCATTCTCTTTCCGTTATCTTCTTTCGCGCATATTCTCTGCTCATGTACACACACGCACCTAAATTTTATTGTGTGTGTTGGCAAAACGTCGATCACAAAATGGGGGATTGCGCCTTTTGATTTGTGGTTGTTGTGCTTTAATTATTTCGCCATCGGTCACTTGCGAAAACATAAAGTGGATAAGCCCCATAACCATCATTAAGGATTGCTGTGTTTTATTTTAGTACTGGATAGACAAGCCGTGAAGAGCAAAAATAAAACGCAAATAGTTTCCAGTGCAAGTCTGTTTGTTTGCAATGAGGTGGTAACACCATTTGCCAACCTGCCAAAACAATACGAGGAAAAAAGTGAATACACTTGTAAAATTTACAAATAAAATTTGTAAAACATATATGGTCATAGAAGTCAAATAAAATTTTTCATTTTCATTTTTATTAACCATTCTTTGTAATAAGAAGCCTATAAAAAATATTACATTGATAACACAACCCGAGCAATTCTTAAGTTCTAGTTAAATCTAAATCTAAAAAAAATTATAATATAATGTTGACTGTAGCCCTTGGCTCCCCAGCCACAAAATTTCAAGAAAAAGACAGCAAGTTAAAAGGCCGAAAAATCGAGAGTTACAATACCAGTGCACAAAAAGTTTAGATAAAGACCTTATAAACAAACATCACTATTGAATTGGCAATGTGCCTTACCTCATTCAAATTACTTCGGATTGTTTCTGAGAAAATCTACAAACGATAAAACACTTGAGACATTAATAAAGAATGGGCAAGAGTTCGTCTTAAGCTGAGTATTGTGTTTAGTTTTTCAAGCAAAATGCTGTCAAACTCGACATAAAAAAACGTCGGCGAAACGTTGGCTGAAAATCGGCGGAAAGTAGTACTCTGTTTACAGTGAGGAAAATGGCAAAAAAAACCATTGTAGTGCCAACACTTGAAACTATTGCCGCCATCATTTTAGTTTGTTTCATTGGGTTCAGTGGTTCGTATTTCTTTATTTATTTGAGAAAATATATACAAAATAGAGAAAACAATAAGTGCAGATAATAAACGTGTTTTGGTATGGAAACAAAAACATTCGATTGCTGTCAAAAATCGCTCGCGAAACAATTAAAAATTTCAGAAGCTATTCCGAAAGCAGAATAGAATACTAACCCTTACACGGAAAGGTAGAAAAATGGCAGAAACATACATCTTAAGGAGACAGTCCCAAACCTTTCCAGGCAATGCATCAATACGAGATTTAAAGGAAAACTCGGAGTCAATAATAATCCCCAAACACCTATGCCGGTCAACAAACTTAATCACAAAGTTACCAAAGAATATGTTTACACTCCAGTATTTCAGGTGTAGTAGGACTGCCATTACAAGGTAGAAAGATGTCGTCAGCAAACATGAGTGTCTTGCAACTGCTACAAGCCGTATAACATTGGAGATCATTAACATATAGAATAAATAAGTGTGGTGCTAAAATATAACTTTGCGGAACACCACAAAGGAGTGGAAACACATTAGATTGGCAACGCCAAGAAGTAGCTTAGCATGATCAAAGATCAGTTCAATAAGCAGAGTCTCACAATGCGTACCTGAAGACTTACAACCTTAAAGCGTAGCTCATTTGAAATGCAGAAAGCCACACCACCTCCTCTAACTGAGAATTGACGAACATGGGACAGAGGTTGTATCCCGGGATTGAGTCTATTCGATCTGAAATTTCTGCTGAAAGTCATGGTTTAGAAACTGCAAAAATGTCAAAAGGATTTTCTTAAGAGTATACCGCAATTCGTCAAGTTTTAGAGCCGGCTTTATATATATATATATATATATAAGTTATCATGAGGAACCCTCGTGTTCCCGTATTCCCACAGTTTAGCTGCACTAAGGCAACCAAAAACCCCACACGAGCTGCTAAGTCAGCGCATTGGACACCTTATTCTAGACACCTTATTCATTTGATTGCACCCAAACCAACTACTTACAACCATTCATGGGAAACCTTCATGCTCCCGTATTCCCACAAGTAACACGAGCCGCCTATTCAACACCCCACTACAGGTTAATAGCCCAATATTCTACACGGGCCACTGTGTCAGCAAGAAATGCAATGGCAACGTTGGCAGAGCGACAGCGGCGCAACATAATGTGGTGGCTTAGTTTTAAGTAACAGCATTATTGTAAGTTCAGTTTTTAAACTCATACTCAATGAATAAAGTTCAATACTTTCATTAAGAATAATTGGCGCCCATCGTGGTTCACTTCGCGAAAAGAACTCTAAAAAAAGTTAGAACTGACCGCGAAAAGTGAAACTACAAAATATAAAATAAAAATACAAATCCTAAAAAAAGGAAAAGTAAAAACGTACGTGGTTCACTTCGCGAAAAGAACTCTAAAAAAAGTTAGAACTGTGAAAAGTGAAACTACAAAACATAAAATAAAAATCCTGTGAGAAAAAAAATATAAATAGGAAAGAAAGCTCAGTCAAAACTGTACCAAAATACCCTTAAGAAAAAAGGACTCAATTGAAAGGACTCAATTCGAAAATAAGCTTAAGTCACCAAGGAACGAATATCCTTGGGCAGCGAAAGGCAACATCGAAGACGATCTACAGAATCACCAAGGAACGAATATCCTTGGGCGGCGAAAGAAAGCGAAAAACAATCAGAGGGCTCATCAAGAAACACACATCCCGAGCCAAGAAGTGGAAGAAGCTACCGAAAATCAACAACAGAAATTAATTTTAATTAATTTACCTAACATTTAAGGATGATAAGGTAAGTGAAGTGCCAAGTGAAAATTGAAATAAAAAAGGAGAAAATTTAACCAAATTCATTCAAATATATTTTTTTTTGGGAATACTCCATTTTTTGCGAATAATTTATGAGTCAGGAATTAGAAGACTTATTAGGCAAGTTAAGTTTAGAAACAAAAGAAACCATGAACGCCGAACAAGTAAGTGAGCTAGTTAGAGCAGAAGTGAGCAGAGCATTGGCCGCTCAAAAATTAGAATTCGACAGGAAAATAACTGCGATTAACAGTAGACTTGCTACTGACAAACCTAAAATTGAAAAGTTTACGAAAGTTCGGATAAATCCGCTGGTACCTTGTGATATCACCTTAGATGCCATAAAGTCTCTTCCGGAATTTTCCGGACAGCCAGGCACCTATGTGTCATGGCGCGAGGCAGCGCACAATGCATACGAGTTATTTGAGAAATACGATGGCAGCGAACGCCACTATCAAGCGGTGATTATTCTTAGAAATAAAGTGCGAGGTGCTGCCGATGCAGTACTTTCATCCTTTAGCACGGTATTAAGTTTTAAAGCAATCATTGCCCGTCTCGATTTTACTTACGCGGACAAACGTCCGATATATCTGATCGAACAAGAACTGTCCACGCTGAGGCAGGGTTCGATGCAGTTACTAGATTTCTACGATGAGGTAGAAAAGAAATTAACCTTGTTAGCCAATAAGACAATCATGTCATATGAAAATAGTGTAGCAGACACTATAAACGAAAAATACAGAGCCGATGCACTTAGGGTTTTCATATCAGGTTTAAGGAAACCCCTTTGTGATATCCTGTTTGCCTCAAGACCAACAGACCTCCCTTCTGCATTGGCCTTAGCACAAGAAGTAGACGCTAATAACGAGCGCTACGCTTTCGCGAAAAATTTCGCAAATAGATCTGATAGTTCTTACAACAGAAAGGCAAGTTCTGCCCAAAATTCCCCTAATACGGATCACAATGTGGGACAGAAGAACCCACATTATTCGGTTACCAAACAGAAACAGGCTGGTCAACCGCAGAACAGCTTAAATAACCAAAAGCCACACACCAGTGGTAACTTCGCCGATCATAGACGTGTCGAACCTATGGAAGTAGACCCTTCCCTATCCCAATTTAGACAAAAAACAAACTACCAAAGTCATGACTATAATGACAGGTCACAGGGAAATACACAGAAACGAGCGTCAAATTCAGGGCGATACACAGGACCAAAACTACAACGTGTGAATCATCTTAGCGAAGAACACGAATCAATGGACGAGCCAACGTATGATGAAGATGCGGAACAGGCCGTAGACGAAATTGAGAGCGACGAGCTTAATTTTTTAGGGGAAGGTCCCTCCTGCCTTGGATTTCAAGGTCAATAGGAGGGAAAGAAATCAAACTCCTTGTCGACACGGGGGCTTCAAGGAGTTACATCAAACCCTTACCGGAACTAAAGGGAGTAAAGGAGGTCCAAAATTCATTTGCAGTAAAATCAATTCATGGAGTTACTCCCATCAAACTTAAATGCAAAATTAGAATTTTCGGCGTTACAGAAGATTTTTTTATTTTACCCGAGTTGAAATCATTTGATGGCGTTATTGGCCTTGATTTATTGAATAAGGTACACGCATCCATTGATTTAAAAACTAACACAATTACACATGACCATGGAAAAGAAGTTATTTTATTTATTACCAGCCAGGATATAAATCATTTACAACTTCAGGCTAAGTCGGTACCAGGGGAGTTCAAAGACGCATTCTTTAGAGTAATTGCCAACGTAAACGGAGTATTTGCAGACCCCAATGAAGCACTCCCATACAATACGAATGTGGTTGCGACCATCCGCACGGAGAACGAAGACCCAGTTTACTCAAGACTGTACCCGTACCCACTGGGCGTTGCGGATTTTGTTAATAAGGAAATTCAGGATTTACTGGCAAACGGTATCATTCGAAAGTCTAGGTCCCCCTATAACAACCCAATATGGGTCGTTAAAAAAAAGGGCTTTGATGAAAATGGACAGGAAAAAAAGCGATTAGTTATAGATTTTCGAAAACTTAATGATAAAACTGTCAGTGATAGGTACCCGATTCCAGAAATAACGGAAACTCTATCCAACCTTGGCGGGAGTAAATTCTTCACTACACTAGACCTAAAATCAGGTTTCCACCAAATTCAGTTGTCTGAACACGATAGAGAAAAAACCGCATTTTCTGTAAAAAACGGAAAATATGAATTCTGCAGACTGGCCTTCGGTCTGAAGAACGCGCCCAGCATTTTCCAAAGGGCGATAGACGATGTGTTAAGAGAACACATCGGTAAGAGATGTTTCGTCTACGTCGACGATGTCATTATATTCTCGAAAAACGAGCAAGACCATTTAACAGATACGGAAGTAGTGATGCGAAGTCTATTCGAAGCCAATATGAGGGTATCGGCAGAAAAATCAAAATTTTTCCAAACCGAGGTCGAATACTTAGGGTTCTTAGTTTCACAAGGAGGAATTAAAACTTGTGCTGAAAAAATTGAAACAATTCGGAATTTTCCTGAGCCCAGCACGTTAAGAGGTCTAAGGTCATTCTTAGGCTTAGCGGGATACTACCGCTGCTTCATACGCGACTTCGCCAAGATTGCGAAACCACTATCAAACATACTGAGAGGAGAGTACGGCCGAGTTACTGCAACACAGTCGAAAAAAATCAAGATTGATTTGACTAGTGAGCAGAAAAAAGCCTTTATTAAAATAAAAGATATACTTGCCTCCGAAGACGTAACCTTAACATACCCAGATTTCCGAAAAGCGTTCGATTTAACCACAGACGCATCCTCCCATGCTATAGGTGCTGTCCTTTCACAGGAGGGAAAACCTATAACCATGATTTCCCGCACTTTGACAATTAGCGAGGAACATTACGCTACTAATGAACGGGAATTATTAGCCATTGTCTGGGCACTTAAAACGCTTAGAAACTACCTTTATGGTGTATCAAAATTAAACGTATTCACGGACCACCAACCATTAACCTTTGCCGTTTCGGACAGAAATCCGAATTCTAAAATTAAAAGGTGGAAAGCTTTCATTGATGAATGCAACGCAAAGCTAATCTATAAACCAGGCAAGGAAAACGTAGTTGCAGATGCGCTGTCCAGACAGCACATTAATGCTTTAGACAATGCGAGTGTTGAAACAATCCACAGCGAAGAATCATCTACCAACACGATTGAGAGAACCGATAAGCCGGTAAATTGCTTCCGTAATCAGATACTTGTTGAGGAAGGCACAGAACCCCAGAAAAAAACTTTCATTATTTTTGGGAAAAAGACGAGACACTTGATTACATTCCGAACCGATGACGATTTAATTAAAAATCTCCAGGAAGCCGTGAACGTAGATGTAGTAAATGCTCTGCAGTGTGATCTACACACATTGGCACGATTCCAGCATAAATTGATCGAACTCTTTCCAACCGTGAAATTCAGGCACACAGAAAAGTTAGTTATTGATATATCAGATCCTAACGAACAACAGGAAATTATCGCAGCCGAACACAATCGAGCACACCGAGCAGCCCAGGAAAACGTGAAGCAAATAATTGAAGACTATTTTTTTCCAAAAATGGAAAAGAAGACTAAACAATTTGTAGCAAATTGTCGCGTATGCTCTCAAGCGAAGTATGACCGCCATCCAAGAAAGCAACTCATTGCTCAAACGCCCATACCCACATATTGTGGAGAAATTCTCCACATTGATATATTTTCAACAGGGTCGAAATATTTTTTGACTTGCATTGACAAATTTTCAAAATTTGCAATAGTACAGTCTTTAAAGTCTAGGACGATAGTAGACGTTAAGCCTCAGCTTCTGCAGTTGCTCAATGTGTTTTCAAATACGAAAACTATTTACTGTGACAACGAGAAGTCGCTCAATTCACATAGCATCAAGGCCACGTTAAAGAACCATTTCGACATCGATATTGCGAACGCTCCACCCTTGCACAGTACCTCAAATGGACAGGTAGAGCGATTTCACAACACACTGATGGAAATATCTAGATGTCTTAAACTTGACAAAAATTTAGATGATATCGAAGAGATAGTTCTTTTGGCTACCATCGAATATAACAGGTCAATACATTCGGTAACTGAGACGAAACCTATTACAGCCTTTCATTCCTCGGAAGCCGACGCACAAATAGTATCGCGTATAAAAAACACTCAGATCAAAAACTTAGAAGCGCACAATAGGAATAGGCAAGATAGGGATTTTGCCGTTGGGGAGAAGGTGCTCGTAAAAAATAACAGAAGGCTAGGTAATAAACTTACACCTCTTTACACCGAAGAGGAAGTTGAAAAAGACCTGGGTACCACCGTTCTCATAAGGGGGAGGAGGGTCCATAAGGACAATCTCCGCTGAATTTTCTTCCTTTCTAGAATTAACACAACGTTATATGCGCGAGACGATTAAAAAAAAAAAAATTTTATAACTTACGTTTTCAGAATCGCTTTAAAATTGGTTATAGCCATATTGGTATCAGCAACATCTGGACGACTAATAGACTACTCAAATGCAGGATACATTCCGGTGACCGGTGGTGACCTTGTTATCTGGGAAAGTTATGGACACATCAAACATGTTACGAACCTGACTCTGTTCGAACGACTAAAGGACGAGACAGCTAACGCTGCGGACCATTTTCCTCAAACACACATGAGGAAGTTGCTAGACGCAGACATAAATCAGATAAGTAGACTAATACAGACAGTAAATACTCATCACAGACAAGCGAGAAGCTTGAACTTTATAGGGACGGTACTGAAATATATTGCAGGGACCCCAGACCATGACGACTTTGACAGACTAACAAACAAGGCAGAACAACTAATCGACTCCCAGGACAGACAGTTTACTATCAACACGGAGGTACAAAAAGAAATTAATAGTCTCACCATTACAGTAAATAAAATCTTGAAGACAGAAAAACACAGAGAAATAGACACTAGCCACCTTTACGATATTCTATTAGCTAGAAACAGAGCAATAATAACAGACTTAGACAATCTTATCACTTCTATCACATTCGCAAAAATTGGAGTCTTGAACCCCATCCTTTTGGACAGTAACGAAATAAACTTCATAATAAAAAATGAGCACTTCACGAACCTCTCCGTGGCCGATGTTATGGCTGTAGCTAATATTAAGATTTTGCAATACGATAATGTAATTTACTTCCTAATAAGATATCCTATTCCTAAGCTTAGATGTAAGAAAATTACTATTTTACCAGTAGCTCACGGCCACCAAATGCTCCACCTACAAGAATCCACCTTAGCGGTATGCCATAATCGTACCTTAGCGGTAAGGAACTGCAGCGACACGATACCAACTTTTTGCCTACCGTCATCAGCCACATCATGCGCTCTACAACTACTGACAAGTAACACTGCAAGCTGCAGCACCACATTCAACAATCTCACGCCGATTACACCAATAGGCGATGGATTGGTAGTCATAAATGACCAACTGGCAATAGTAGAAGAAAGTAATGAAGCTCCTGTTACAATTAATGGCACTTACCTGGTCATTTTCAAAGATCATGTAAAAATCAACGATTCGGTATATTACAACGAGAATTCGACGACTCCTCTGCAACCTGAAACTCCATGGGCTTCTGAGATCAACCTGACACAACACACTGAGATACTAAGTGCCCCCTATCTGCATCACGTGAACCAACGGAACCTCCAACACATCCGCCATTTACAACGTGTGGTCGATCAGGGCCAAATCGCAGGTTTATCAATCATTGGTGGTTTTGCGATTGTGGGACTGGCAGGTTACCTATTACGACGAAGAACCATCACAAAAAAGAAGATCATCATAACCAGGTCAGTTGAAGATGCAATCAAAAACGCTATTACAAGGACCGAGGACGGCCCCCACTTAGAAGGGGAGGAGTTATCATGAGGAACCCTCGTGTTCCCGTATTCCCACAGTTTAGCTGCACTAAGGCAACCAAAAACCCCACACGAGCTGCTAAGTCAGCGCATTGGACACCTTATTCTAGACACCTTATTCATTTGATTGCACCCAAACCAACTACTTACAACCATTCATGGGAAACCTTCATGCTCCCGTATTCCCACAAGTAACACGAGCCGCCTATTCAACACCCCACTACAGGTTAATAGCCCAATATTCTACACGGGCCACTGTGTCAGCAAGAAATGCAATGGCAACGTTGGCAGAGCGACAGCGGCGCAACATAATGTGGTGGCTTAGTTTTAAGTAACAGCATTATTGTAAGTTCAGTTTTTAAACTCATACTCAATGAATAAAGTTCAATACTTTCATTAAGAATAATTTATATATATATATATATATATATAATATATATATATATATATATATATATATATATATATATATATATATATATATATAACTCAAAAAATATAAAATATCAAATTCATTCAATATAGAATATAACACAATTCAAATTTAATATAGATCGATCAATTCGCCTTAGGAAACTAACCCAAAAACAATTATATAGAATTAGACTACTTTATGAAGTTATTAAAAAATAATATAATACTGTATCATCAAAAGCACAATCTTCGCTCTAGCCTTCTCTCCGTTTAAAATTTTATATTTCAAAATCATGTTCTGCCGACGAAGATTATGGCAAACAGAGTTAAGGAAAGAAGCAGCAGGGGTACAGTCGTGGTTTAGGTAAATACAGCTTGTAATGTCACCAAAAGCAGCACCCATCACGTCACATACTGTAAGCTTACGAGGCTTGAAATACTGTCTCTCTCAAGCTTGAAATACTTGTCCCGAGCAGAAACACTATTTAGTTTCACTAGGACATTCTTTTTTCCATTAATGTAACACACCTGCTTATCATCTTGCTTAGTCAAGCCAATATCAAAGCAAGCGGTAACAGCTAGTAGAGAACTGATCATCAAGTCCCACTGGTAGGCCTCCAATTAGGAAATCGGCTCGATTTAGTCTCCGGTGCAAGGCATTATATCCAGCTTTCAGTGCAGCTTTTCTAGTGAGCCGTTAGTCTCAACACCAGTTATACGTTCATTGCAGTTGTTCAGTTTGGTTACTAAGGATGAATTAATCAATTTTTCTATTAAGGCTCGGTATGTCATCGGCAACACTGACACTGCTCCGTTGCGTTGTAAGGTTATGTTCACAACCAGTACATATGAAGACGCTAGATTTGATCGCTTTTAGTGCTAGCAGATCCTTTTCAGACTAATCGACGCAAGATACATGTATCCACTTTAAACATACGTTAGAGGAAATACATACTGGGTTTTAGTTATTGGACTATCACAAGTGCCACACTCAAAGTTTTTAGCACCTGCCATCTTCAACAAAAAAGAATAGCAGTATCAGCTCAGTTATAAACAACAACAACAGCAACAGCAGAATAATAGCAGCAGTAAAGAACAGTCCAACAGTGCAGTCCGATTCAAGTTTAAGCTCAATGATGAGGAGCCTCCTATTTATAGCTGAGTCCGAACGGCGTGCCACAGTGCGACACCTCTTTTGAGGCATAGTACCTCAAATGTCGCCAGCATTAGTAGGGGATAACCACTGCTGAAAATATTATGATGGTCTCTCCTGGTTTTAAAACATGCAAACTTCTGCGCTACCAAATTAATTATTTTATATATAATTGGTTTTAATTTTATTTTGGCATTCACAATAAAGGACACCTGTGGGTGGCCACACGTATTTTGGGAAAAACAAATCGTGGGAATCCTGAGGACAGATGTTCTACACAAGATGTATTTATAAAGTGAGGTCATGCGAACAGCTAGGTACATTTTTTTTTTTGATTTTGCAGAAATTTAAATGTCAAAGGCTTAATAACACATCTGTAATTATTTGGTAAAATCTTCAAAATATGTTCTATAAGTACCAAAAAAGTGTTATAGTGATGAAAATAAAAATATAAAACTCTGAAAAAGATTAGTTGCAAAACAAAGCTTATTAGCCTGTTTGTCGATGTCGAACGTTTGCTTTTCGTTCGTCTGGGTTTCTTTTTCCGATCTATATAGACGGTATTTAATATCTATTCTTGATGTGTTATTAAATCTTTTGACTTGGATGAATCTGTTTATACATGGATATTCTTCCCTTTTTAGAAGTATCATTAGCAAAACAGGTAGTGTCATTAGCAAAACAACAAAAATCTACCCCCAACGAAACTACCTTGAGTGGCAAATGCTGTTAATTGAAATGTCAAGGTGGTTTTAGAAATAAACCTTGTTTTACAACTTAATTTTTACAAATGTGTTTTTTATTTGTACATGCATCGTTATATTTAATATTGTTTTGTTGCTAATGTGTGGAATATTGGATCAAATACACCATCTTTTTAAGATTTTAGAAAAAAAATCACAGCTATGTTATCCGGCCTTTGGCATTTAGGTTTTTTTTGTTGTTGTTGTTGTAGCAGTTTATTGTGTACTATCTTTCGTCTGCTTGATTCTGTTGAGTGTCAAGACCCAGGAACTCCGCGACTAGGATGGGGTGCGTGAACAGGGATCTGGGTCTGAGTCGAGTGGGTCTGGCCGGGCAATTAAACAGGTGACGTGTATCGTGCGGTCCCTGGTTACAATCGGAACATACATCTTGCACGTCGGCATCAATCCTAGCTCTGTGGGAATTGAGGCGGCTGCATCTGCCGGAACGTAATTGAGCCAGAACCACCCTGGTTTGCCGGGGGAGGTCGATTTCTTCGGGTGCAATGGGTGGTGGTCGTTCTCCAAGGACTACATTCATCCGGTAGCCAATTAACGCGTCTGCTACCGTGTCTGCATGAATGTTGTTCAGACCCGCTTGATATGCCGCTTGATCTAGAGGTTCTCTCTTGTAGCGCTGGACCTCACGCTCTAGATCGTGTAGATCTACCTTAAGGCTTCTGGGCGGTGGGTATCTATCCACAAGATGATGATTTGGATGATTTCTGCGATAACAGCCCAAAAGGTATTGCTTAGACAGCATGTAGTTATGTCTTCGCACTGGTAGGATCTTTGTCCCCTGATGGAGGTGGTCCACATGAGAACTGAGGAGACAGCCCGTCGAAGTTCGGGGGCGGCATTCTGACAGATCTGAATATTATTCCACTGCGTGTCACAAAGTTGACGTGACCACAATGGCGCTGCATAACTTACCACAGACCGGCCAATTGCTTTGTACGTGGTCAACAAGGTTTCTTTGTCTGCACCCCAAGTGCTGCCAGCGAGTGACTTGAGGACCTTGTTTCTACTTTTGACTTTATTGCAGATTGCTGTGGCATGTGGGGAGAAAGTGTAGGAGCTGTCAAATGTGACGCCAAGTATTTTGGGACACTTGATGGTCGGAATCATTTCTCCATCGACCATCACAGTCAGCTCAGTATTCACCTCACGCGTATTTGTAGTGAACAGTGTGGCTGAAGATTTGGTGGCGGATATCTTCAGATTTCTTGCAGCGAAATATGAGGCAAGCTCGTTGAGGTAGACGTTCAACCTATCGCAGATGTCATCAATGGGTGGGGGGCCTGATGCCATGATCGTACAATCGTCCGCATAAGATACGATCTCTATGCCGTCTGGAGGAGGTGGGATGGAGGATAGGTAGAGGTTAAACAGAGCCGGAGATATCACCCCACCTTGGGGAACTCCCTGTTTCACTCTACAGTGTTTTGACTTCTTATCCCTAAATTCCACAAATGATTGGCGGCCACACAGATAATTCGCGACCCAACGTTTCAAGCCTGGCTGGAGGGACGTGTTGGCGATGTCCTCAAATAATTTGGCATGGCTGACCGTGTCGAATGCCTTCGATAGGTCCAGTGCCACGAGGACCGTCCTATCACATGGCCTGGGTTGATTGAAGCCACGGCAAATGTGTGTGGTGATGGCATGCAAAGTTGTTGTGCTGTGCAGTCTCCGAAATCCGTGTTGATGCTCGGCGAATGGAAATTCTCCTACGAGGCTCGGGAGAAGTAATGCCTCAAGCGTCTTAGCCACTGGTGAGAGAAGGGAGATCGGTCTGTACGACTCCCCCAAACTCGGGTCTTTACCAGGCTTCAGTAGCGGGATCACTCTGCCCATTTTCCAGACATCGGGAACTATAAGAGTGTTCAATGACAGGTTAAGGACAGTGGTAAGGTACTCAACTCCAGGTAAATCCAGATTCTTCAGCATCAATGTAGAGATTCCGTCGGGGCCCAACGCCTTGGAAGATTTGGCGCCACGGATGACATTCGTAACTTCGCCCACGGTAAATTGTGATGACTGTTCATCGGCTCGGAGACCACGAATACGGCGAATGGCTCTTCTCCTTGCCCTGTCTCTCTCTCGGGATGCACAATAAATTGACGGTTGAACAACCTGGCGCATCTCTTCGGATCAGTCACGGTTATCTCGCCAAAAGTGACTGAGGTCCTGTCGTCCCGTCTACCGGGGTTCGAGAGAGACTTAACAGTGGCCCACAGTTTGCCTGCACCGGTGCCTAAGTTACATTGCTCCAAGTGTTCCAGCCACAAATTCCGCTTATGTTCGTTGACTACCCTGTTTATTTCCAGATTCAGCTCGCTGATTCTGGGGTTAGCGGGGTCCATAGCACGAATCCCATCACGCTCGTCTGCGAGTACCACTGCTTGCGCCGGGAAATTGGGTCGCACTTGCGGTATTCGACCGGCTGGTATAAAGCGAGCGGCTGCTGCGTTGATGATGTCTCGGAATTTCCTCTCGGCCGCTTCATTGAAGCGGCGATTGGTATACTCTCTGAAGCCGGTCCAATTGGCCTTCTTGTAATTGATGAACGTCCGGCGCTCAGAGGTTATGAAGTCGGGTGGTCGGTCGATGGTGAGGATTATGGGGAGGTGGTCTGACCCCAAAGAGATGACGGCTTGCCAGGATACGTCACTCAGGAGATCAGGGGATGCAATTGAGATGTCTGGCGAGCTGCTGCACCTCCTCGTAATACTAGTGGGGGCATCCTCATTCAGCGTGCAAAACGTGGAGCTATCTATCTGCTCTGCCAAAGCTATGCCACGCTGGTCGTTACCTAGGGGAGAATGCCATGACGAGTGATGTGCATTAAAATCCCCCAGAACCAGACGACCATGGCCAGATAGCAACCCACTTATGTCGGGGCTGTAGGCCCGGCCATTAATCGGGACACAGCTACCAACCGGCGGTACATACACGTTGTATATCTCTATCTCGGCAGTACCAGACCTGACTGCTACCCCCATACATTCCATGTATGGGTCACTAGCGTCAAGCGCAGGCGAGATAGGTCTATACTGCACGGAATGGTGTATAACGAAGGCCAATCCCCCACCTCCATTCCTTGGGCGATCCTTACGTAGCACATTGTAGCCGTGACAACTGTGCAAGCTGCAGGTGTTAGTCAGCTTTGTCTCCTGGATCGCTGCGACCGATATGCTCTTCCGACTCATAAAATCTACAATCTTATCAATCTTGCCTCGCAGTCCATTGCAGTTTAACTGCAAGAACGATACACTTCCCGGCAATGGCCTGGCAATAGTAGGGCTAGGGTGCTGTCGTTGCATAAATTGCCGTACGGGAGAGGTCGGGGGGGGTCACATAGTCCGACGACGAGGACGCCGAAGGCGACGACGGCGACGCTTGTGACCCACTGCTGGCTATGTTCGCACAGCACCTAGCGACATAGCCAGTATGACTATACTCCCGTAGCGAAGTTAGGCCAGAGCAAGAACGGAAGTGTACCCACTCCAAGCACCGGTTACACCTCACCGACACTGACCGATGATGAAGGCGGTTCTGGCAAACGGAACAGAACCAGGGTCCGGGGTTCTTTTCAATCCCGGCACGGACCAGAAGCGTACGGAGAAGGCACTCCGGGATGTGCCTCTCCCATGACGAAAATAGACGAACACGTACACTGAGGCGGCAGCCCTTGCCGATGAAGATTCCATCGGGTCAATCCGGTGCGTACAACCGGCTGCCATGGGATTGTAGATTTTTGTTGTTGTGCATGGCGTTACCTCCTAATTGTACCATGAGATTTCCTATAGATGAATTTTCACTCGCAGAAAAAAATGGCAACCACGAACAACGATTAAAAATCTGACGTTTCTTTTGTTTCATTCTTAAGAGTAGCGCAAGAGAAGTGGAAAAAGGAGTTGGGGGAACATAACAACTGTAGAAAAACAGAAGTAAATTAACAAAAAGAAGCAAACAAGAAAGTTAGAAAGTGTTTTGTAAAACTAACTTAAAGTTTCAAAGCAAATAAAATGTCCACAATCGATTGAAAACAAGCTAAATCATATTCGTTGATCATACACAGTTTTGGTTGAAATTATCTCTTCTCTTAATTTTCTTCGCTTATTTTTTTAGCCTTGTGCCTCTTAAAAGAGTCGATAGTTTATCTATATCGGATTTCATTAAGGGAAAACAGATGATTAAATCCGGATTTAAATAGCAGTGTAAACTGGGTTTAAGGTCACTTGCCCGGCTGATGGAATTATCCAATCCCAGAGTTAAAATTCCACTAGAACGTCAAATGTTTGGTTTGGATCTGGGCGCCATTAAGAGAAAGCGTGATTAGATCAAGAAGAAACTACCTTGATTGGCAAATGCCGTAAATGCAAATGTCAAAGTGGTTTTAGAAATAAACATTGGTTTACAATTTATCTTCTTCAAATGTATTTTAAAGTTGTATTTTCTTCATTACAACACTTTTTTGTTGCTTGTGTGTAGAATATCGGATCAAATAAAACATCGTTTTAAGATCTTCGAAAAAAATAACATCTGTGTTAACAAGCATTTGGCATTTAGATTTATTGTAAAATCAAAACACAATAAAAAAATTGTACTCAGCTGTTCGCATGACCTCACCTTACAAGTGCATCCTGGTTTCGATTTAACATTTTTTTTCACATTTTGTTTCTTTTTTCACATTTCAATAGTTTGAATTTATAATTTACACGTATATAATCATACATTTTTTGATCTTGTGGCTACTACACATGATAAGGCAAATAAAAACTAGTATATCAATTAGAAAGTGTCCAGAAATTTGACAGCCTATTGGGAATTTGCGCCACCAACGCCACAGGGTTGTATCCTTGATTTCGTTATTGGTGGGCAAGTGACCCAACCTTCTTAGTTCAACCGGGTGCCGGGCGGCATCGGCTCTTGCACAAATACTGAGTGCCTATGATGCTCGATATGACAAGGCGGGTTATTGGCGCCTTTAAATAACCAATGGACACCTTGTTTCCGCGGCGATTGGTCCTTTGGATCGGAACGAGCTTGCTCACCTACAGGAGCTTCACGAGGATTGCCACCTCCACATGAAAATGTGGCTACAACAACAACAACCAAATTCTCAAAATTTAAATTGCTCTATCGCACTTTCCCGCTCTCTTCTGCTGGCAAACAAATTACGCGAACGACTTCCAGAAAAAATTTGTGCAAATTTGCACAATTTTTTAGTACACGAACACACTTAATTTTTGCAAAGTTTTGAGTACGCGAACACACTTATTTTGCAAACATTTTTGAGTATGCGAACGGAGTTACGATTGTCATATCAGCATCGGATTTTCTCAGCTGACTGAATTTGTTGGGAGACCGTTCGATATTTATCTTGTTTTGTTATTTCCGTATTTTGAAATAATTTTAAAAATGCTTAATGAAAGTTAATGAAAATCCTACATGAATATATTCACAAATGTTATAGCAAAATAATAATTAATAATACACAGGAGGTAAGTAACTCAAAATGAAAGCAGTAAGCATAAGTATTAAATTATATAATTTAACAGGAAGTGATCTCCAGAAGATAAATAGAATTAAAGAGGAATGTTGCGGAATATACTTAGCGGTATAAAATACCATGCGTTTCTTCCAGCAAATAACAATGTACAAATTGTCCGTTCTTTAAACACTGAATTGGCAGCTGCTCTAAGACCATTCTATTTTGTCGTGCATCCTGATCTCTTTGGACAGCATCCGGAGCAACGCGCTGTCAATGAAGACTCGTTGAAACAATTAAGTTCTCATATGCAATTGATACAAGAAAATAAATTCTATGCTTTACGTGAAACGAAGGTTTTAAAATTTTACATACGCGATGACAAAGCAGAAGATAGAAATACATTTAAGTTGATTAAAGTTACCTTGGACAATCGATCGAAAGATGCTAAAACGATAATAACAAAACTACTCGAGTTGTGCAATCTACCAACAGACTATGTTAAAAGCCTTAAGAGTATACCGACATCGGGTACTGGCAACTTAAGTAATGACAGAGCTGAAACAACAGGCTTTAAACCTGGCCAAGATTACCGTTATGGATCTGAATTCGCAGGATTTGAATACTCTTATTATAAGGTAAGTTTAATTTTGATATATTATCTTTAGTATGCAAATTTTGCCCACTAGCATTCCATTAAGGAAAAGGAAAATAAAACTGGGTGCTATCCGATTCAAGTGTATGCTCAATGGTAAGGGGCCTCCCATTTTTATAGCCGAGTCCGAACGACCGCAGTGCGACTCCTCTTTGGGGAATAGTTTTTACATGACATGGTAACTCACAAATGTCCCCAGCATGAGGAGGGGAAAACTCCTGCTGAAAATTTGTTTGATGTTCTCGCCGGTACGAGTACGTTGGCATGATTAGGTGTTGACATCGCCCAAAAAAATTTCAAAGTAAATGTTGTTGTTGTAGACACAACCCGTTCCGGGAACGATCGCCCCGGGAACGTCATGGCCTTTTCTTATTTAGAGGCGCCAATAACTCGCCTTGTCATATCGAGTATCATAGGCACTCAGTATTTAGGCAAGAGCCGGTGCCTCCCGACTTCTCACTGAGACAGAGTCTCCACTTGATATCGCTTCTCCGTTTACGAAGCATCCCACTATGCTCAACCTGTGAAGCTTCTGGTTTTGATGATGATCACCACACAAATCGGAGCTCAGAGTTCCAACCCTTGTTGTGCTCATATCCATCCCGTGCCGGGTGATTGTGATGGTGCATTATCGTGATGCGAAAGCAATTAATTGTTTTTCAATAATTCTGGCTATAACTTCTTGAGCCCCTGGCTATGACTTCTTGAGCCCCTAGAAGTTTGTATTGTTTTATTTAGCAGGAGTTTGGTATGTGCAGTACGTTTATAACCTCCAACTCCCACATCATATGCTGTGGTCCTCCAATTTGATTTCTATGGTCCTCCAATTTAATTTCTTGAGAGCCTAGACGTAAATATTTTTAAACGATTGGAAAATTTGGTATGTGAAGAACGTTAGTTCCTTCCAATACCACTAAAAACTCCCGGCCAGATAGGTTTGTAAATAGATAATAGACCCAAGAAAATAGATTCCTAAATTAAGTTTTTGAGTATCTTGACGCTTCAATTTTTATCCGATTTAGTTGGAATTTAGAAGGCACCACGTAAAATGTCGATCCGAAAGGTCTATCAATAGATACAGCATCTATAAAAAGCGATCCCCCGATATCGCATCTGGGGCCGCGGGAAGTATCAATATTCGCTTCATTTCTTCATTTGAACTAGATATAAACTGAGTTTATATGTGTTCATATATAGGGTTTTCAATAAGGACTTGGCAACTTATTATTTTTTTTTTAATATAATGCAAACCATTTGAGATATTTCAAAAACTTTATTATCGGCTGTTAGAGCGAAGATCATTTCAATTTCACAATTTTCGTTTGTTTTCTTTCGAGATGAGCTCCAAGATGCGTTAATAAGGTTATACGAACATCTGAGTACAATTTTTTTATTTTGATTTTGCAGTAATCTAAATGTCAATGGCATGATATCACAGCTGTGACATTTTTCTTAAATCTTCAAAAGCTGTTCAATCTTTTCCGATATTCCACACATATGAAACTAATCAGTGTTATAATAATGAAAATACAAATTTTAAACACATTTGTAGAAGATAAGTTGTAAAACAAAGTTTACTTCTAAAATCACTTTGACTTTTCAATTTACGGCATTTACCACACAAGATAGTTTCGTTGGGAGTAGATATTTGTTATCGTGCTAATGACCCTACCACTTAATTGCACCATGGACGCGCTCAATGATCGAAGGGTTTTTTGCAATGGAAAAGGAAATGTAAAGATCACCACATACAACAACTACTATGGGACGCGTTTCGTCATTTGGTTAGAATAACTCACCAGCCATGTAAGGTGTGAAGGCTTCAGGGGTATGTTGTACTTATATCGTTTTTATTGCGAAAACACCTCTGATATAAATACCACATTACCCACGCTCGACAAACCGGTCTTCTAGCTGTTCCTTTCCCAATGCATGTGTTTATGTAATGACAGATTTTTTGTCTACACAATTACACTGCTCCCATGGCATACACACGATTCTGTACATCTTTTTTATTTTGGATGTTGTATTGATGGCTTCGAACGCTAGACAACGTCACAGAAGACGATTTTGCTCTTAAACTAGCGGTCAACGACTCTGAATTTTGGTAGTAAATTTTTATGATTTGCAGACGTTGTTCGTTCGTTATGATGAAAATGTTGAGTTTACTGAAAAATTGACAGTGACAGTTCGGTGATTAAGGTGGAGTTACATACTATGCACGTGGATAAAAAACACATTAAAAATACAACTCTGCAAACAAACCCACAAAAGCAAAGCGCAAAAGTTAAACAATTTTTAACTTTGACGCCTAATTTTTAACTTTGACGCCACTGCTTCACGTATGGAGGCTACCGTGGGGATGGAGGCCGAACGCCTGGCTTCAAATCCCGGCGTGAACATCAGAAAAGTTGTCAGCGGTGGTTATCCCTTTACAAATGCTGGCTACATTTGTGAGGTATCCTGCTTTGTTAAACTCCTCTACCAAGTGGTGTCGCTATGCGGCACGCCGTTCGGGCTCGGCATAAAAAAGGAGGCCAATTGCCACTGAGTTTAAACTTTAGTCGGACTGCACTCTTTGATATGAGAGAAGTGTCCCCTGTTCCTAAATGGAATGTTAATGGGAACACAGAATGACGCTCGAATTCAATCGTCCAAGTTAAAAATGATCTATCTTTTGTGCGTCGCTTTTGTGGGATTATTTGCAGAGTTGCATTTTTAATGCGTGCGCATGGTATGGAACTCCACCTTTAGTGAAGGAATGCGTTCACAAACTAAATTCAAAGTTATCATGTGCCTATTGGAAAACCCTTTATGAGTAAATATCGTGCTGGTTAGTACCCAAGATTCGGCCAGGCAGGTCTTAGCACGCTTTAACTTGTTTTCGTTTTAATTCATGTGGCTAGAACTCATGAAATAAGCAAAGAGCAAGGCTTTGACATTTGAGTTGATTTTTTGGCCTTGCTTTTCCTGAGCAATTCTTAGGAAGATTTGAATATATTTCAATATCGCTAGTTAACGCTTCGTCCCCAATTAAGGGCATTCAATTTTTCGTGCGTTGGAAGTCGAACTTCAGTGTCATAGGTTTTATGCACATAATTTCCAAAAAAAATTTGCGGTATGCGCCAACTGATTTCTCATTCACCTTTTCAATTGAACAGACCTCATATAAGCAGATATTTAAACCCGCCATTTATGTTCATTACTAAAATAAATTATATTTTTGTTTTTTTAGGCCAAAGAGGAAAATAAAAAATCTATTGATACATGGATGGCAGATAATTCGGATTTAGCCAAACAGCGCGCTAAAGATTTGCAGCCACTCAAACGTGATGTCGAAATTCTCCAAAAAGATGTCATTGAAAATCTTGGTTTACAAGATGCTCGCTACGATTGCGGTTGGAATTTCGAGCATTATAGAGGTTGCCTAAAAACCTTGGAACGTTTGGCTGCCCTGCACAAGGATCATGTGAAACATTTACGCGGACGTGTTGTCGTATTCGCTCCATTTACCGGCATAAGTCTAGAGGGACATGTTATGCTCTTCACCGGAGATGTTCTTAATAATTGGATCGAATTTATACGCAACATTCCGAAACACGATGCCTTTCTTAAGAAGATACCACTCTATGAAAATACTCTTTCGCAGGTGTTACGGAATATTCGAATTGGAAGGAGAAAATTCATGCCAAAGCAACAGGCTGTGGAATATGCCGGACATCTAATGAAAGTAACCACAACACTTGGAGATTATTTAACTTTAAATAAATTTCCCAAATCATGGCCTTCCACACTGACTGAATATGAGATTGTTATTGAATCTGAAGCAGGTCCTTTGATGGTCAGTCCTACAGGACAATTAATAGCACCAGCCACTTGTCCCGGATTTATGTTAGTTGATTTTATAAGTACAAACATGCCAATAGCCAAGGAACGCATGGCAAAATATCAGGAAGAAAAACACATAGAACGAGAATTAACTAAACGTTGTATTGAGGAAATGAGATTGAAATCATTGACCAAAGACGACTCTGTGACTCCAGAGAAAATGATTGGAACATTGAACGACTTATTGAAATGCAACAAAACACAATTTTCCGACCTTGATTTGCATATAACAAACTATTATTCGGTACTGACCGATGGCATTGTGTGTATACCGTGGGACTTCAATACGAGGTTATAGTATTTGCGATTCAAAAGAAAACTACACTATACATGTCTGATGTATATAAACCACCTATTACTTCATATATAAAACTTGATTTCTTTTGATTTCTTTATTAGTTAGTACATTTGTTGTTGTTGTTGTTGTTGTTGTTGTAACCACATTGGTATGTGGAGGTGGCGATCCTCGTCAAGCTCCGTATGTGAGCAAGCTAGTTCCGGTCCAAAGGACCGATCGCCGCGGGAACGTTTAGGCCATTGGTTATTTAAAGGCGCCAATAACTCGCCTTGTCATATCGAGTATCATAGGCACTCAGTATTTATGCAAGAGCCGGCGCCAACCGACCTCTCACTGAGACTCTCCACTCGATACCGCTGATTGTCCGCGACTGTAGCTCCAGCTACTCCGTATATGGAGCATTCCACTATCCGCAACCTGTGGACGCGCCCGGTAGCTCCCAGCTGAGCTTTTCGTAATGACGATGAACAGCACACAAATCAGAGCTGAGGGTTCCAACCTGTGTGGTGCTCATAGTCATCCCGTGCCTTCAATACTTCCATTTACGAGTGGATATGTGATAGTAAACAATTTTGTTATTTAATAAATTTTAAATTAATTGATGTTATAGCTATGTTTTTATACCCTCCACAATAAGATGGGGGGTATACTAATTTCGTCATTCTGTTTGTAACTACTCGAAATATTCGTCTGAGACCCCATAAAGTATATATATTCTCGGTCGTGAAATTTTATGTCGATCTAGCCATGTCCGTCCGTCTGTCCGTCCGTCCGTCCGTCCGTCTGTCTGTCGAAAGCACGCTAACTTCCGAAGGAGTAAAGCTTGCCGCTTGAAATTTTGCACAAATACTTCTTATTAGTGTAGGTCGGTTGGTATTGTAAATGGGCCATATCGGTCCATGTTTTGATATAGCTGCCATATAAACCGATCTTTGGTCTTGACTTCTTGAGCCTCTAGAGTGCGCAATTCTTATCCGATTGGAATGAAATTTTGCACGACGTGTTTTATTATGATATCCAACAACTGTGCCAAGTATAGTTCAAATCGGTCCATAACCTGATATAGCTGCCATATAAACCGATCTTGGGTCTTGACTTCTTGAGCCTCTAGCGTGCGCAGTTCTTATCCGATTGCAATGGAATTTCGCACGACGTGTTTTGTTATGATACCCAACAACTGTACCAAGTATGGTTTAAATCGGTCCATAACCTGATATAGCTGCCATATAAACCGATCTTGGGTCTTGACTTCTTGAGCCTCTAGAGGGCACAATTCTTATCCGATTTGAATGAATTTTTGCTCGAAGTATTTCGTTACGATATCTAACAACTGTGCCAAGTATGGTTGAAATCGGTCCATAACCTGATATAGCTGTCGTATAAATAGATCTGGGGATTTGACTTCTTGAGCTTATAGAGGGCGCAATTCCTATCCGATTTGGCTGAAATTTTGCATGACGTATTTTATTTTTACTTTCAACAACTGTGTCAAATAAGGTTCAAATCGGTTCATAACCTGATATAGCTGCCATATAAACCGATCTGGGATCTCTACTTCTTGACCCCTAGAGGTCGCAATTATTATCCGATATGCCTGAAATTTTGTACGACGGATCCTCTCATGACCATCAACAAACGTGTTTATTATGGTCTGAATCGGTCTATAGCCCGATATAGATCCCATATAAATCGTTCTCTCTATTTTACTTCGTGAGCCCCAATGGGCGCAATTTTTATACGAATTGGCTGAAATTTTACACAGGTCTCCAACATATAATTTAATTGTGGTCCGAACCGGACCATCTCTTGATATCGTTTTAATAGCAGAGCAACTCTTTTCTTATATCCTTTTTTGCCTAAGAAGAGATACGGGGAAAAGAACTCGACAAATGCGATCCATGGTGGAGGGTATATAAGATTCGGCCCGGCCGAACTTAGCACGCTTTTACTTGTTTTAAATTAAAATCAGTATTGAGAATACTTAGTTTTTTTAAAATAGGATATAGCTCAACTTTGGATTATTGTTTTAAAAAAATTATTAAAATACGACAACAATTGTGCTGTTGTTTAAATGGTCATCAGTTTATCATCATCGTATACCACAACAGTTTGGAGGTAGGTTTCTGCCCTTAGACACATGGCTCTAAATTTACGTATCAGGTTCGTACTCTACCCCCAAAGATATTGTGGAGGTATGTGGAGAACAACAACAAAATTGTTAAGGGGCCATTTTGTCTTTTTAGGCATTTTTTCATACAGCTATCAGGGCCAATTTGGACTTTCCTCAAGTATTTAATTTGGGTCGTAAGTAATATTGGCGCATATTTTAATTTTATTTTGGGGTCATTTCATCATTTCACCATTTTGGGGCATTTTAACACACTCCAACATAAATTATATGATGCACTGTTGTTAAGATTTATTTCTTCTTGCTTTATCTGTAAAATTTTATTTATTTTATAAATAACTAGCCGAACCGGGCCCGCTCTAATATTTTTTTAGGGTAGGGACTCTTCGCCCTGAATGCGGGTATCGAATTCGTGACATTGTAGCCTATGACGCTGAATGCGTTCGCATCCTGGCGAGAACATCGGACAGAGCGGTGGTTGGTGACATTTGCGAGGTACAATGTCATGCATGGTCATTTAAAAAATTTTACCCAAAGACGTGCCGCACTGCGGGACACTGTCCGGACTCAGCTATAAAAAAGGTCCTTTATCATTGAGTTTAACCTTGCATCGGAAAGCACTCATTGATGTGTGAGAAGTTCGCACCTGCTCGGTTCCTGGTGTTTTTAAAAATTTGGGAAATGAGAAGTGCTTTTTAGGGGGAGGGATGGCACCTCAGATATTTCGACTCAAATATGGATATCGAAATTCGTGTTACACTTCCAAATCCCTTTAATTTGAGCCCCATACTGCCATGGCCGGTAAATATGAACCGTATGGAGGGTGTTTGGGGCACTGAAAATAGATATCAAATTCGTTCTTTATTTCCAACGGAAATCAAGTTCAGTTTAGGGGTGCTTTAGTAGGGCGTACCAAATAACACTTGGCTCCAAAATTGGATATCAAATTCGTTTTCTACTCTCAAATCCCTTTCATTTGAGTCCCATATTGTCATAATGGGTCAAATAACTCATTTGACGTATCTTTAGGAGGAAAAGCGCCACCTAGACTTGAACACAAATTTTAATGTCATATTCGTTTTTAAATCTATACGGAACAAACAAACCGAGTCCCATATATCCGTGATTGGCTAATGTGCCCATTTTGGTCGTTTTTGTGAGGTTGGGGTGAACCCCTATACTTCGAGATGAATTTGTATGCCAGATTCGTTATCTACTCCCACATACTTTTCATTTGATACCCATATTGTCCTTATCGGTCCACTTTTGTTTTGTTTTTGGGGTAACGGGGGACGGTCCGCCTACTTCCGTTATCAACAAGTTAACACCTATTCGTACTTCGTGACTATATACGTAATCTACTGCCGAATGCCTTATATTTAAGTCCCATATTGTCATGATTGTCAAATAAACATAATTTAAGGGGTTTTGGGGCTGGGGCGGACCCCCAGGTACTTCGACCCAACTTTTTTTTATGAAATTCGTACATAACTCTTGAATACCTTTCATTTGAATCCCATATGGTCCCGATCGGTCCACTTTTATTTTTGGGTAGTACTTTCGGGGTAAGGGGGAGTGTCCGCCCCCTCCCGATATCAAAAAATTATATAGGCTATGTTTCCTTCCAGAACAACCTACACAATCTGAACATTTCAAGGTAATCGGTTCAGCCGATTTTGAGTCTATACGGAACAAACAAACAAACCGACAAACAGAAATTTAATTTTATATATAAGACTAGCTGAACCCGGCCCGCTTCGCAGTGCTTCCTTTTACACCATATGAATTATAACTTTCTTTTCAATTACTCTTCTTTGCATTCACTAAGATACGTATATATTTTGCGGTCATGTTTTTATAGAACTTTTGGACTATTGTGGAAGCTTGTCCCAGGGTAGGAGGGTTAAACAAATAATACCGAAAACAGTCAACTTGTCAAAACAGTAGTGAAAAGCATATGATCAACTTTGAACACACTCTCCTGTACCTCTCGCGCTCTTTTCTTTCTTCAGGTTTGCTTGGCTATTCAAATAATTTCTATCTCCCAATTGATGGCGCTGAATTTGTTGTTGGTGATGCTCGCTGTTATTTCCAATCACATTGTCATCCTTTTGTCTATTTTTAAATTCAACGAATTTGCACTTTTTTCGGCCTATCTAATGTCACCGTTGCGCATGGGTAAGCATCTTCGGCTTACCCATGCCAAAAATATCAACAAATTTGAGCACTGGATATTCCTTAAATAATGTTTGCGACAATAATCATTATCCATTGAAGACTTAGTACAAAAACTTACGGCCTAGACCACAAAATTTGTTTTTTCTTTTTATACTCTCCATCATAATTTAATTTCCTCATTCCGTTTGCAAAGCATCGAAATAGTCATCTGCGACCCAACAAAGTACATATGTATATTTTTGATCTTCTTGACATTCTAAGTCGATTTAGCGATGTCGGTCCGTCCATCTGTCGAAAGCATGCTAACTTTCGAAGGGATAAAGCTAGGCGCATTAAAATTTTGCACAAATACTTCCTATAAGTGTAGGTCAGTTGGAATTTTAAATGGCTCATATTGGTCTATGTTTTGATATAGCTGCCATATAAACCGATTTTGGATCTTGACCTCTTGAGCCCCTAAACGCCGCAATTCTTATCCGATTTGTCTCAAATTTTGTATAAGATATTTTGTTATGACTTCCAACATCTGTGCTAAGTATGCTTCAAATCGGTTTAAAACTTGATGTATCTCCCATATAAACCGATCTCGTAATTTGACTCTCTGGGCCTCTAGACGGCGCAATTTTTATGCGATTTAGCTAAACATTATTTTAACGACTTCTCCTATGATCTTCCACATACGTGCCTATGGTCTGAATGGGTCCATAACCTGATATAGCTCCCATATGAACCGATCTCTCGATTTTAATTCTTAAGCCACTATAAAGAGATATCGGGCAAAAAAATGATAAATGAGATCAATGGTAGAGGGTATGTAAGATTTAGCCCAGCCGAACTTTTCCCGCTTTTACTTGTTATCACTCAATTCGTTCGTCAAGTCATTGAAAACAGCTATTTTCCCTTTATAAAATTTGCTGGTTTCAATGGCTTGGCGAACGAATCGAGTGACGAAACGAAAAAAAAATGTGTGCTCATCAGCATGCCACTTAGGCTCGACTATAAAATGGAGGCTTATTATCTTTGAGCTAAATTTTCAATCAAACCCGCTCTACTGAGCTTTCGCTTTCAAGACGTAGAAAATGTCACCTCTGTAACGTACGTACGTTCATTGAGCCTTCCCCTCTAACTGTTTAACACAAATTTGGATATTCGGACTCTACTAAATAAATTTGTATCTATGGCAAAGATAGCCACATAAACTACCTGAATTATCTATCTTAGGGTGGGAAATTTGCAAAAATAGTACAGCAAACAACCGCAACGAAATTCCTAGACTTTATTTTTCTTTATTTTACGGACCGATAGATTGCCATAGCAAAGATAAATGCAGCATGATCAATTTTTACCACTCTGCCCCCTCTCTGTTCGTGGTTTCGTCTCCATTCAGTTGATCCATTTGCAAACAGAATATATGGCGCTTATTAAAATGTTAGTGCTGCCATCGATAAGGGAAAGGTTTAGACTTTAATACCCAAAATGTTAACAAAATAACTTAAAAGTTCTCCGTTCCATGTCGCCCTGGATTCTTGCGCAATCACATATAAACGACTGGGAATTTTACATTTCTCCCATCTGTTAGAGCTTTTTTGAACATGTGTTATGAATCTATAAATTTCCTTTGTCTATGCTGCTACTCGCTTGGAGCGGCGTACCGCCTATAACATTGGTCATCATGTGTTAGTTGTCAATAACTGACTATATGGCTACCTGTTGAATAGTCATTATTTCGTCTTTTTTTAATCAAATCAAATTGGCATATTAAACGATTCTCAGTGGTAGAGAACTAATTTGTCAGTGTTTATATTAGGTGCGGTGGCGACAGTTCTTAGTAATTTAACCATGTAAAACTTTTGAACATGAAAGTGTTGCCTAGCAGCACGTTGTTTGGACTTGTCTATCTACGATAGATATGGCGGCCACCTTGACTTAAGGTTTGCAACTGCTCCTATCACACTGAACGTCATAACTTTGGGGGTACGGCGGCAGTGTCCTGTTAGGTCATTATAATTGATCAATTGTTTCGAGGTGAGGTGGTCCGCTAGATATATGAGCTGAATAAAGATATAATCGCAGTCCTCAACCTTATACTTTTTAATTATTGGTGCATACAGCCGTTTCGTAGGGGACGCCTCACTCCATCTGCCACTTGAGCACAAATTTGAATGACGCACTCCACTTAAAAATATCTATCTCTTGATCTCCCATTTTTTTAATGGATACAAAGTTTAATGATATATTCGTAATCTGCTACCAAATGCTTTTAATTTGAGGCTCATCTAGCTAGGATCGAATTATTTTCCCATTTAAGGGTGGGGAGACCCCCAATTACTTGGACCTCATTTTTATGTCATATTCGTAATCTTGTCCTGAATACCTTTTATTTGAGTCCCATATTGATATTTACGTCCAATATGTTTGTTTGGGGTTTTTGGGGTTAGACGACCTCTCGCATACTTCATCCCAATTTTTAAAACCATATTCGTATTCTACTCCCCAAATACCTTTCATTCGAGTCCCATATTGTCATTATCGTCCAATAAGCCTATTAAACCCAGTTACTTGTATCTAGTCTATTCTTGAATACCCTTCATTTGAATCCCATATCGTCCCGATCGGTTCACTTTTATTTGGGATCGTACTTTTAGGGTAAGGGGAGGGTCCGCCCCCCTACCAATATCAATAAATTATATAGCCTATTTCTCCTTCCGGACCACTCCCCACAATCTGAAAGAAATCGGTTCAGCCGTTTTTGAGTCTATATGGAACAAATAAATTTACAAACCCACAAACAAACATACAAACAAACACAAATTCATTTTTATATATGTATATAGATTTCGTCACCTAAAGTCAATGAGATAATTGGGCCCTATCAATGCGGCTTTAGACCAGGTAAATCTACCCTAGATCTACACTGCGCCAAATCCTGGAATAGACCCGAGGAGGACAAATCAACACCTACCATCTCTTTGTTGACTACAAAGCCGCCTTGGATACTCCTTTACGTTCAAAGGTATTTCAAGCCATGTCTGAGTTTGGTATCCCTGCAATATTAATAAGACTCTGCAGGATGACACTTGCTGATACGCGTTCCTCAATAATAATAGGAAAGAATTTCTCCGAACCATTTAATACCAAACGAGGTTTCAGACAAGGAGACAGCCTATCGTGTGATCTCTTTAATATCCTGCTGGAGAAGAATATACGAGATGCAGATGTGAATAGATTTGGCACACTAATCACAAGAGAGCACATGCTACTCGCCTATGCCGATGATATCGATATCATAGGTCGGTCGCCGGAGGTAGTAACTGCAGCCTTTGAAAGAATCGAAAGAGAGTCAGTGAAAATGGGTCTGGCAGTAAATGGAGATAAGACAAAATGGATGGTTTCAACCCCCAAAAAGCCTACTTCGGCACCGCCGTAACCGAAACGAATGACACCAGTTTTGAGATAAAGCGAAGAATAATACTGGCAAACAGATGCTACTTTGGACTAAGTAAGCAGTCTAGAAACAAGGCCACCTCTCGACAGAAGAAAACTACACTTTACAAGACACTGATACTACCCGTGCTGTTATATGGTTCTGAAGCATGGGTACTTGTGAAAGCAGATAAGGCAGTAAGGAGTATTTGAGAGAAAGATTCTTCGTAAAATATATGGACCAGTTTGCGTTAACGGAGAATATAGGCGACGTATGAACCACGAGCTGTATGAGCTGTATGACGACGATAGGATAGTTACACGCATCAAAATACAACGGCTTCGTTGGCTAGGTCATGTTGTCGGAATGGATGAAGAAGCTCCAGCAAAGAAGTCTTTTGAAGGCAAACACGGTGGTACACGCAAACCGGGAAGACCAAAAGCCCGATGGAAAGATCAAGTTGTGGGAGACACCTCGAAACTTGGTGTCAGAAATTTTGGAATGAGCGCAGAAGATCGAGGCGCTTGGAACCCTATTCTACGTTCGGCTAGTGGAACAAATATTCTGTCGTAGCCAATTAAAGAAAAGAAAGAAGATATAGTTTTCGTGGATGGTTCGGTTTGCTGTAAATTGTTTTATTTGAAATATTTAAAATAATACATATACGCAAGTATTTCAAAAAACTAGTCAAGTCGTCCGGTATATATTTTCAAAGTGTACATGGATTCCAAATATCAAACCTTTAGCTCATCCTTAAATAAAGTGCCATTTTGTACGTTTTAGTACCTAAATGTACGAAATTAAAAAAAAATGTTCTAGTAGGCAAATATATAGGTTAAGTCAAGCAGTAACTGTACCCAATTTTGAGAGCTAAAACTCAATTTGTAAAAAAGGTCCATTTTGTACGTTTTAATACCTAATTGTACGAACAATTTCGTCAAATCGCCCGGCATATACTCTCAAGGTGAACCTGTATCCCAAATTATAGAGCGATAGCTCATTTCGTAAAGAATGTGCCATCTTGTACGTTTTAGTAACTTAATGACTAAATTAAAAAAAATCTCCCACTCGTCTGATATATAATCTCAAGATGTATCTGTTTTCCAATATCAGACCTCTAGCTCAATCCGCAAAGAAAGTACGATTTTGTACGTTTTAGTACCCTTGTTTAAGGTTATGGGGAATAAACCTTTAGAAATAAAATGGGTTCATAAATAAATAAATTTATGAATTACCATTGCACCATTGGTGGGAGAAAAATTGCTTTAACCAGAGGTTAGGAAAAAGCAAGAGTATCGGGAGTTGATACCATCAATTAATTATTTCTTCCAAAAATTAAGAAATTCCACGGAGGTGTGGGAAACCAGGAAACCACGGGATTGTGGTCACACACAATACAAAATATGGTAGTAACGTTGGGGGAAATAAAAATGCTCCTTTTTAAATCAACTTACATTTGTTGTTGTTGTTGTTGTTGTAGCAGTTTATTGTGTACTATCTTTCGTCTGCTTGATTCTGTTGAGTGTCAAGACCCAGGAACTCCGCGACTAAGATGGGGTGCGTCCACAGGGATCTGGGTCTGAGTCGAGTGGGTCTGGCCGGGCAGTTAAACAGGTGACGTGTATCGTGCGGTCCCTGGTTACAATCGGGACATACATCTTGCACGTCGGCATCAATCCTAGCTCTGTGGGAATTGAGGCGGCTGCATCTGCCGGAACGTAATTGAGCCAGAACCACTCTGGTTTGCCGGGGGAGGTCGATTTCTTCGGGTGCAATGGGTGGCGGTCGTTCTCCAAGGACTACATTCACCTGGTAGCCAATTAACGCGTCTGCTACCGTGTCTGCATGAATGTTGTTCAGACCCGCTTGATATGCCGCTTGACCTCGAGGTTCTCTCTTGTAGCGCTGGACCTCACGCTCTAGATCGTGTAGATCTACCTTAAGGCTTCTGGGCGGTGGGTATCTATCCACAAGATGATGATTTGGATGATTTCTGCGATAACAGCCCAAAAGGTATTGCTTAGACAGCATGTAGTTATGTCTTCGCACTGGTAGGATCTTTGTCTCCTGATGGAGGTGGTTCACATGAGAACTAAGGAGACAGCCCGTCGCAGTTCGGAGGGCGGCATTCTGACAGATCTGAATATTATTCCACTGCGTGTCACAAAGTTGACGTGACCACACTGGCGCTGCATAACTTACCACAGACCGGCAAATTGCTTTGTACGTGGTCAACAAGGTTTCTTTGTCTGCACCCCAAGTGCTGCCAACGAGTGACTTGAGGACCTTGTTTCTACTTTTGACTTTATTGCAGATTGCTGTGGCATGTGGGGAGAAAGTGTAGGAGCTGTCAAATGTGACGCCAAGTATTTTGGGACACTTGATGGTCGGAATCATTTCTCCATCGACCATCACAGTCAGCTCAGAATTCACCTCACGCGTATTTGTAGTGAACAGTGTGGCTGAAGATTTGGTGGCAGATATCTTCAGATTTCTTGCAGCGAAATATGAGGCAAGCTCGTTGAGGTAGACGTTCAACCTATCGCATATGTCATCAATGGGTGGGGGGCCTGATGCCATGATCGTACAGTCGTCCGCATATGATACGATCTGGAGGAGGTGGGATGGAGGATAGGTAGAGGTTAAACAGAGCCGGAGATATCACCCCGCCTTGGGGAACTCCCTGTTTCACTCTACGGTGTTTTGACTTCTTATCCCTAAATTCCACAAATGACTGGCGGCCACACAGATAATTCGCGACCCAACGTTTAAGGCCTGTCTGGAGGGACGTGTTGGCGATGTCCTCAAATAATTTGGCATGGCTGACCGTGTCGAATGCCTTCGATAGGTCCAATGCCACGAGGACCGTCCTATCACATGGCCTGGGTTGATTGAAGCCACGGCAAATGTGTGCGGTGATGGCATGCAAAGCTGTTGTTGTGCTGTGCAGTCTCCGAAATCCGTGTTGATGCTCGGCGAATGGAAATTCTCCTACGAGGCTCGGGAGGAGTAATGCCTCAAGCGTCTTAGCCACTGGTGAGAGAAGGGATCACTCTGCCCATTTTCCAGATATCGGGAACTATAAGAGTGTTCAATGACAGGTTAAGGACAGTGGTAAGGTACTCAACTCCAGGTAAATCCAGATTCTTCAGCATCAATGTAGAGATTCCGTCGGGGCCCAACGCCTTGGAAGATTTGGCGCCACGGATGACATTCGTAACTTCGCCCACGGTAAATTGTGATGGCTGCTCATCGGCTCGGAGACCACGAATACGGCGAATGGCTCTCCTCCTTGCCCTGTCTCTCTCGGGATGCACGATAAATTGACGGTTGAACAACCTGGCGCATCTCTTCGGATCAGTCACGGTTAACTTGCCAAAAGTGACTGAGGTCCTGTCGTCCCGTCTACCGGGGTTCGAGAGAGACTTAACAGTGGCCCACAATTTGCCTGCACCGGTGCCTAAGTTACATTGCTCCAAGTGTTCCAGCCACAAATTCCGCTTATGTTCGTTAACTACCCTGTTTATTTCCAGATTCAGCTCGCTGATTCTGGGGTTAGCGGGGTCCATAGCACGAATCCCATCACGCTCGTCTGCGAGTACCACTGCTTGCGCCGGGAAATTGGGTCGCACTTGCGGTATTCGACCGGCTGGTATAAAGCGAGCGGCTGCTGCGTTGATGATGTCTCGGAATTTCCTCTCGGCCACAAGCACATCAGAGGGGGGTGGCAGTTCATTGAAGCGGCGATTGGTATACTCTCTGAAGCCAGTCCAATTGGCCTTCTTGTAGTTGATGAACGTTCGGCGCTCAGAGGTTATTAAGTCGGGTGGTCGGTCGATGGTGAGGATTATGGGGAGCTGGTCTGACCCCAAAGAGATGACGGCTTGCCAGGATACGTCACTCAGGAGATCAGGGGATGCGATTGAGATGTCTGGCGAGCTGCTGCACCTCCTCGTAATCCTAGTGGGGGCATCCTCATTCACCGTGCAAAACGTGGAGCTATCTATCTGCTCTGCCAAAGCTATGCCACGCTGGTCGTTGCCTAGGGGAGAATGCCATGACGAGTGATGTGCATTGAAATCCCCCAGAACCAGACGACTATGGCCAGATAGCAACCCACTTATGTCGGGGCTGTAGGCCTGGCCATTAATCGGGACACAGCTGCCAACCGGCGGTATATACACGTTGTATATCTCTATCTCGGCAGTACCAGACCTGACTGCTACCCCCATACATTCCATGTATGGGTCACTAGCGTCAAGCGCAGGCGAGATAGGTCTATACTGCACGGAATGGTGTATAACGAAGGCCAATCCCCCACCTCCATTCCTTGAGCGATCCTTACGTAGCACATTGTAGCCGTGACAACTGTGCAAGCTGCAGGTGTTAGTCAGCTTTGTCTCCTGGATCGCTGCGACCGATATGCTCTTCCGACTCATAAAATCTACAATCTCATCAATCTTGCCTCGCAGTCCATTGCAGTTTAACTGCAGGAACGATACATTTCCCGACACTGGCCTGGCAATAGTAGGGCTAGGGTGCTGTCTTTGCATAAATTGCCGTACGGGAGAGGTCGGGGGGGTCACATAGTCCGACGACGAGGACGCCGAAGGCGACGACGGCGACGCTTGTGACCCACTGCTGGCTATGTTCGCACAGCACCTAGCGACATAGACAGTATGACTATACTCCCGTAGCGAAGTTAGGCCAGAGCAAGAACGGAAATGTACCCACTCCAAGCACCTGTTACACCTCACCGACACTGACCGATGATGAAGGCGGTTCTGGCAAACGGAACAGAACCAGGGTCCGGGGTTCTTTTCAATCCCGGCACGGACCAAAAGCATACGGAGAAGGCACTCCGGGATGTGCCTCTCCCATGACGAAAAAAGACGAACACGTACACTGAGGCGGCAGCCCTTGCCGATGAAGATTCCATCGGGTCAATCCGGTGCGTACAACCGGCTGCCATGGGATTGCGGGATCCGATATGGTCTTTTAAAGACAATTTCATAAAAATCAGTCCAGATTAAGATTATGCTTCCATATATATCTTTTATCCGATATGGTTGTTGTTGTTGTTGTAGCAGTTTATTGTGTACTATCTTTCGTCTGCTTGATTCTGTTGAGTGTCAAGACCCAGGAACTCCGCGACTAAGATGGGGTGCGTCCACAGGGATCTGGGTCTGGCCGGGCAGTTAAACAGGTGACGTGTATCGTGCGGTCCCTGGTTACAGTCGGGACATACATCTTGCACGTCGGCATCAATCCTAGCTCTGTGGGAATTGAGGCGGCTGCATCTGCCGGAACGTAATTGAGCCAGAATCACTCTGGTTTGCCGGGGGAGGTCGATTTCTTCGGGTGCAATGGGTGGCGGTCGTTCTCCAAGGACTACATTCACCCGGTAGCCAGTTAACGCGTCTGCTACCGTGTCTGCATGAATGTTGTTCAGACCCGCTTAATATGCCGCTTGATCTAGAGGTTCTCTCTTGTAGCGCTGGACCTCACGCTCTAGATCATGTAGATCTACCTTAAGGCTTCTGGGCGGTGGGTATCTATCCACAAGATGATGATTTGGATGATTTCTGCGATAACAGCCCAAAAGGTATTGCTTAGACAGCATGCAGTTACGTCTTCGCACTGGTAGGATCTTTGTCTCCTGATGGAGGTGGTCCACATGAGAACTAAGGAGGCAGCCCGTCGCAGTTCGGAGGGCGGCATTCTGACAGATCTGAATATTATTCCACTGCGTGTCACAAAGCTGACGTGACCACACTGGCGCTGCATAACTTACCACAGACCGGCCAATTGCTTTGTACGTGGTCAACAAGGTTTCTTTGTCTGCACTCCAAGTGCTGCCAGCGAGTGACTTGAGGACCTTGTTTCTACTTTTGACTTTATTGCAGATTGCTGTGGCATGTGGGGAGAAAGTGTAGGAGCTGTCAAATGTGACGCCAAGTATTTTGGGACACTTGATGGTCGGAATCATTTCTCCATCGACCATCACAGTCAGCTCAGAATTCACCTCACGCGTATTTGTAGTGAACAGTGTGGCTGAAGATTTGGTGGCGGATATCTTCAGATTTCTTGCAGCGAAATATGAGGCAAGCTCGTTGAGGTAGACGTTCAACCTATCGCAGATGTCATCAATGGGTGGGGGGCCTGATGCCAAGATCGTACAGTCGTCCGCATATGATACGATCTCTATGCCGTCTGGAGGAGGTGAGATGGAGGATAGGTAGAGGTTAAAAAGAGCCGGAGATTTCACCCCGCCTTGGGGAACTCCCTGTTTCACTCTACGGTGTTTTGACTTCTTATCCCTAAATTCCACAAACGACTGGCGGCCACACAGATAATTCGCGACCCAACGTTTAAGGCCTGGCTGGAGGGACGTGTTGGCGATGTCCTCAAATAATTTGGCATGGCTGACCGTGTCGAATGCCTTCGATAGGTCCAATGCCACGAGGACCGTCCTATCACATGGCCTGGGTTGATTGAAGCCACGGCAAATGTGTGCGGTGATGGTATGCAAAGCTGTTGTTGTGCTGTGCAGTCTCCGAAATCCGTGTTGATGCTCGGCGAATGGAAATTCTCCTACGAGGCTCGGGAGGAGTAATGCCTCAAGCGTCTTAGCCACTGGTGAGAGAAGGGATCACTCTGCCCATTTTCCAGATATCGGGAACTATAAGAGTGTTCAATGACAGGTTAAGGACAGTGGTAAGGTACTCAACTCCAGGTAAATCCAGATTCTTCAGCATCAATGTAGAGATTCCGTCGGGGCCCAACGCCTTGGAAGATTTGGCGCCACGGATGACATTCGTAACTTCGCCCACGGTAAATTGTGATGGCTGCTCATCGGCTCGGAGACCACGAATACGGCGAATGGCTCTCCTCCTTGCCCTGTCTCTCTCGGGATGCACGATAAATTGACGGTTGAACAACCTGGCGCATCTCTTCGGATCAGTCACGGTTAACTTGCCAAAAGTGACTGAGGTCCTGTCGTCCCGTCTACCGGGGTTCGAGAGAGACTTAACAGTGGCCCACAATTTGCCTGCACCGGTGCCTAAGTTACATTGCTCCAAGTGTTCCAGCCACAAATTCCGCTTATGTTCGTTGACTACCCTGTTTATTTCCAGATTCAGCTCGCTGATTCTGGGGTTAGCGGGGTTTATAGCACGAATCCCATCACGCTCGTCTGCGAGTACCACTGCTTGCGCCGGGAAATTGGGTCGCACTTGCGGTATTCGACCGGCTGGTATAAAGCGAGCGGCTGCTGCGTTGATGATGTCTCGGAATTTCCTCTCGGCCACAAGCACATCAGAGGGGGGTGGCAGTTCATTGAAGCGGCGATTGGTATACTCTCTGAAGCCAGTCCAATTGGCCTTCTTGTAGTTGATGAACGTTCGGCGCTCAGAGGTTATTAAGTCGGGTGGTCGGTCGATGGTGAGGATTATGGGGAGCTGGTCTGACCCCAAAGAGATGACGGCTTGCCAGGATACGTCACTCAGGAGATCAGGGGATGCGATTGAGATGTCTGGCGAGCTGCTGCACCTCCTCGTAATCCTAGTGGGGGCATCCTCATTCACCGTGCAAAACGTGGAGCTATCTATCTGCTCTGCCAAAGCTATGCCACGCTGGTCGTTGCCTAGGGGAGAATGCCATGACGAGTGATGTGCATTGAAATCCCCCAGAACCAGACGACTATGGCCAGATAGCAACCCACTTATGTCGGGGCTGTAGGCCTGGCCATTAATCGGGACACAGCTGCCAACCGGCGGTATATACACGTTGTATATCTCTATCTCGGCAGTACCAGACCTGACTGCTACCCCCATACATTCCATGTATGGGTCACTAGCGTCAAGCGCAGGCGAGATAGGTCTATACTGCACGGAATGGTGTATAACGAAGGCCAATCCCCCACCTCCATTCCTTGAGCGATCCTTACGTAGCACATTGTAGCCGTGACAACTGTGCAAGCTGCAGGTGTTAGTCAGCTTTGTCTCCTGGATCGCTGCGACCGATATGCTCTTCCGACTCATAAAATCTACAATCTCATCAATCTTGCCTCGCAGTCCATTGCAGTTTAACTGCAGGAACGATACATTTCCAGACACTGGCCTGGCAATAGTAGGGCTAGGGTGCTGTCTTTGCATAAATTGCCGTACGGGAGAGGTCGGGGGGGTCACATAGTCCGACGACGAGGACGCCGAAGGCGACGACGGCGACGCTTGTGACCCACTGCTGGCTATGTTCGCACAGCACCTAGCGACATAGACAGTATGACTATACTCCCGTAGCGAAGTTAGGCCAGAGCAAGAACGGAAATGTACCCACTCCAAGCACCTGTTACACCTCACCGACACTGACCGATGATGAAGGCGGTTCTGGCAAACGGAACAGAACCAGGGTCCGGGGTTCTTTTCAATCCCGGCACGGACCAAAAGCATACGGAGAAGGCACTCCGGGATGTGCCTCTCCCATGACGAAAAAAGACGAACACGTACACTGAGGCGGCAGCCCTTGCCGATGAAGATTCCATCGGGTCAATCCGGTGCGTACAACCGGCTGCCATGGGATTGCGGGATCCGATATGGTCTTTTAAGGATGTAAAAGCCACAATTTTAGTTCCAAACAAGATTTCGTATGAGGTGTTTTATTTGACGTCTTAATACGAGTGCAAAATTTGATAAAATTCGATTTAGATTTAGATATAGGTCCCAGATATATCTTTCATCCGAAATAGGCTTTAAGCCTGTAGAAGCCTCAATTTTCGTTCGATTTTGCATGAGACGTTTTATTTGACGTTCCAATACGTGCGCAAAATTTCATTAAAATCGGTCCTGATTCAGATATGTATTTCATCCAATATGGACTTTTAAGGCAGTAAAAGTCACAATTTTGGTCACATCTCTAAAATAATGTGCGTGAGATATTCTTATAGACATCCCAGTAAGTGTGCAAAATTTCATCAAAATTGGCACAGGTTTAAATATAACTCCCATATAAACTTTAATCCGATATGGCCTTTGAAGGATGGGGAAATCCAAATTTTTTGTCTTATCGTAAGAAAATCTTACAAGGGTTCTGTTAGATATTTCAATAGGTAACCAAATTAAAGTCTGACTAGATTAGGAGATAAGTTCTATATATTAAAAGCACTACGTACACTAGATGGTGTAGGCTCCGCCCGAATTTTGCCTTTCCTTACTGGTTTATTCTTAATCACCTTTTTCTCTTCTGCAGTTGTGTGAAGTCCGCGAATCATTTTGAGGTGCTCATGCTTTTATTTACGAAATGAATATTCCAATAAAGGTTTTGAATGATTGTTGTTGTAGCCAAATTTGAATATGGAGTTGGCGATCCTCATCAATCTCTCATAGGTGACCAAGTTCGTTCATCTATTGTAATGTTCATCTTAATGGCCACTTTATCCGCTTCTCAATAGCACCTTCTTTACTCTTTTGCCTTAGTTTGCAAATAGTATAAATACATAAATAAATTTTCCTCGAATATATTTTCAGATGTTTTACTTAGTATATTTCCCTTCGAAATTTGTCATAATAAGTTTTATACTTATTTTCAGTATATTTTTCTAAATTTGCTTATTAGAATTAACATGAACGGTGCAGATTGATTTATTGTTTCTGCTTTATGATCTAGTCATGACACATATGATTTTAATATGTTTCTTTTACTCTGTTAGTGTCACCCTTTTTTTTAGTGGCAACTTTATAGGGTTTTTGAGGATACAACCCTAATGTTTCTAGCACTTTTGACATTTTTTTATTTTTCTTTTGATGTACACCGGCCAATAGTCAAAGAGGCATTCAGAAAAATCAGGTACTTCCTTTCTTTTTCGACCACCGTATCATCCACATCAGCAATAGAGTAAAATAATAGTAACAATAAAGATCATAAAGTTTCTGTGCAATCGTTAGACTGGAAAAAACGTGCTAAGTGTGAAATAAACGTAAATTGAATTTTTTATAAGTGCGAATAAATATTGAAAAGGTATGGAATATCACATGATATTGAAATTTATTAGTCTTTGAAAAACCTTAATTTTCTCCAGGCCACGCCAGTTTGGAACACGTTTTCTGTCCTTGAGTATCGTTGAGGTACAAGGGCTTTACCAAACTCCAAGTGGGAGATTTTTCATTCAGGAGATTTTGGCATATTTTGTCCTCATTTGATTCCAAGAGATTGCCTTGGGAAAGTGTTTTTGTTGGTTTTTACAGCACGCACATTTGGTGCAGAGACCGCTTCCTTACACGTGGCCAAAGCTCGTCTTAGAATCTCATAGTCTCGGGGAAGAAGGGAGCATTTCATCTTCAGCCCGAAAACCAATTGCTCTGAAATTATTCAGGAAAGAGCTGGAACAATTTTTGTGAGAGGAACGGAAAATTAAATGTAATTCCACGTGCTAAAAACCACAGCCAGACACTTAAGTCTGCGGCACCTTGACCATCAGCCCTTATCATCCATCATTGTACCCAATTGAAGCAAAAATAAGAACTAGTCTAACGCAGATTCACCCAAAGTTATTTGACTGAACCATGTAGTGATATTCGAGAACACTTTGCTACAGCGCTGTGACTTTTTTTTTTGTCAAAATGCAGGCTGAACAATGATGAACCACTGAGGAAAAAAGACAAACATCCTCCATCATAATGTTATGAAAAAAAAAACCTTAAGATAAGTTAAATTTGTAATTCTTTTCTTTAAATTAGAACAAAACCTAATATTTTTTTTTTACTTTATTACATTTTGGAAACACTAGATTTTGGTCGAGCAAAATGGAGCTTATTGCAAGTTAAATTTCTTTTCTTGATATTCTCCCCTTAATATATAGCAGCTGTACACCGTGGGAAGGTCTTCATCATGGACATGTAAAGCTGGTGAGTTTATTATTAAAACCCCCTAAAATCGATTAAAAGAATATCATTTTTATGCGTGATTAAAAAAAAAATAAATTTACTTGCACCAATTTTTTCCTCGAGGGTAGGAATACTACATGTCTGTATGTAACATGAGTGTGTAGCTTTGCATGGAATCGATATACGTTCCATTAATAATTTTTGTTTTAATACTTTCATTCATCTCTTTTCCCATTCATTGATGGGTTTTGTTTGTTTTTTTTTTTTCCTTGCTTTCTGGAGCTCTGCCCCCATATTGTATGGAGCCCTAGTATAACAAATTAATTGCTATGGCTTCAAACAGAACAAAAAGTGTTATACCGCCCTCATGCAAAGCTACCATTGCTCCCTGTGACATACTCACTTGCTCGATCATTGATATTTGCTTTTGTTGTTTCACGTAGAAGAAATATTTGAAAAGAAAGAATTTAAAATTGCCATAGAGAAGATACATGTGCCCAAACACATAATTTACTTAATAGGGTTACTCTTTTCGTGCTAGATTTTATGAGTACTTAGACTTAGACATATTTTTGTATGATATATATATATAGGATATATTTCTTTTTTTGCTTAAGATATTTAAATTTTTAAGGTTTATTTAGAAGTTATTATCAAATAAGGGAAAAAATTAATTAATTACTAAGGAATCTATGTCCAGCTTTTATAAGCATTGCATTATTTGAACTTTAGAAATATGAAATTTCAATGAATAAAGTTGGCAAAGGCTCTATCTTAGCTTTGTAATCAGTTTTTAGATTTCATTATTGCCAAAGTTTTAGAGATGCTTGATTTTGAGATTACATGATTTTGAAATAGTTTGCAGTGGTTTTCTGGAATTTTAGTATTTTGATTGGAGTCGAAATGACTAACCGATTATTGACTGTTTACCCTTTTCAGTTTACTGCATGATTGAAGTCAAATATCTTTATTACTTTGAAGGTTTCTTATAGTTTCTTCAATTTTATTTATCCAGAACTTTGTTATCAGAACCTGAGAGATTTTTTGGACTTCAACAATTTTGCAATCGGCAATTTTTTGACCATTTTTCTCAGAGGTGAGATGTTTTGTGACAATTAGATCTCACTCTGGTTTGATAGGATAGACGGTTTTGTTAAGACTATAAGTTACTCCATAGCCAGGTTTTGCTACCCTATATTTATCGACTAAACTGCGAATTTTTTTGTTCATTTTTTTTACCTTACATATCCGAGAAGAAAACAAAATTATATGCATTAACTCGAAAAATGCAAATACTTTATACATTCGAAACTGATCCTAATACTATATGAGAGATTTTGAAATGTTTGAACTTTGAAGTGTGTGAACTTTTTGGTTATAAAACATTTGTTTGGGATTTTTATTTTCGAATTTCTTTTGTATATTTGAGATACGATTTCGTTCGACCCCATTGTTCTTATCATGAACTTGGAACGAACACCACCTCCTGCAGGTGCGTCTGCATCTGATCCTCCTGCAGATTCATCTGTGGTGGAACCTTCCGCTTGTCAGGTTTGTCACATCACTATGACCGAAGGACAGGACTGTTTGATTTTGAATGAATGTTCGCATCCATTTCATAGACAGTGCATAGAGGAATATTTGTCAAATGCGTCAGAGTGTCCCGTTTGTAAGAAACCCTGTCAACTTAGCGAGTTGAGAGTTTTGAAGATTGGCCACAGATCTGTGCCGCCATTTAAGGGCAGTCAGAGGGGCAAGGGCAGAGGCGCAATGCCAAAGCATTATCAGACTCGTAGTACGACGCGTGAATTTCAGGATACACAGTATCAGCAGTTGAATCGTAGTTTGGATTTTCCGAGTACACCTGATCGAAGTAATTTACAGACCAATCCAAGTCGGGGAATTTCTCCCGCTCGTGGTTTATCTCAACCTGCGGCAGTTCATTCTGTTCAAATTCATGCTGCTTCAGCTCATACGGCTCCAATGCAATCTGCTCCGATTCATACTGCACCAGTATTGGTGGGTTATAGTAGAATTAACCAATTGATCGAGACAAATTTGAGTAGGATGCTTCAAAATATGAACTTTGCACCTCCTGCTAATGCAAATCGTAATATCCCTTCTTCTCAAAGGCCTCTGAATAATTTGAGTCAGACTATGAACAATGTCAGTGACGAGAATGTTAGTGTCCCAGCAGGCCGTGCTTCAAATAATTCACAGATTTTTAATTTGTCCCCTAATGCATTTTCACACTCCAACGTTAGTGGTTTTCCTTCAGATAAGGTCACATCAATTGTCCAAAGTTGGAATATTAAATTTGACGGGTCTGCGAATGGACTTGGTGTGGAGGAATTTTTGTACAGGATTATTTCTCTGACAAATGATAATTTTAACGGTGATTTTTCCGTCATTATTCGAAATTTGAATACTTTATTAGTTGGAAAGGCAAAGGAATGGTACTGGAGGTATCATAAGAAGACCTCCCCGATGAATTGGAATGACTTCTGCGAAGCTATTCGTGGCCAATATAAAGAATTCAAAACGTCCTTTGATCTTAAAGAGGAAATTCGTAATCGTAAGCAGAAGCCGAACGAGTCATTTGATTCTTTCTTAGATTCAGTTTCTGTTATAATGGATAGACTGCCTACTCCTTTATCTGAGGAGGAACTCATTGAGATCCTTTCTCGTAATCTAAGGCCTGAGATTCGGCAAGACCTCCTATATATTAGGATAAATTCTATATCTCATCTTCGCCAGTTAGTTCAGACAAGAGAAAACTTCCTTAATGATGAATACGTTAGGAGGAGTTTTGGACTTCGTCATGCTGGCTATAATGTTGCTGTTCCTAGGAGAAATGTTGCAGAGGTTGATATAGATGAGGATGTGAAGATTGCAGAGGATTTTGAACCCCAGGTAGATGCTCTCGTTAGGCCCAACTCTTCTTTCAAGTGCTGGAATTGTGACGCTACAGATCATTACTGGCAAGACTGTCTGCAGGATAGGACAATTTTTTGCTATGGCTGTGGGGCCAAAGGGATTTTCAAGCCCAACTGTAATGACTGTAAGTCAAGGAGATTGAACCAGCCAAAAAACTTCAGACCAGTGGGTCCTCAAAAGGACTAGATCCTATTGAGAACCCATATGACGATTTAGACCCTTCTAGTGAGAATACAGGTACGCAATTACCTGACGGGACGAACGAGAATCGAAACGATTTCAATACGAAATCAATTCGAATTCTTAAGAGACCCAATTTTGATTATTCACACAACCATGACGATTCACGACGGATCCTTTTTCCACGATTACCATATCACAGGCGTTATGAACTTTATTTGAAGAGAAGAGACGAGATTTTTAATGTCTCTTCGATCTTGGCCAATACTAGGAAACGTCCAAGACGGTCCACTATTCGCCTTCGAATGTTTTATAGGAGACGGAAATTTTATAAGGATTTCTTTGTTTCTACAATTTTCTCTAACCCTGACGATATGCGATATTATGCGAAGATTTCATTTTTGGATTTTGAGGAATTTGGTCTTCTTGATTCAGGGGCCAATGTTAGTTGCATCGGCGCAGAATTGGCAACAACAGATTTCTCCAATTATCCAAACTTTTTAAAATGCCAATCCCAGGTGAAGACTGCGGATGGGGCTATTCAGAAGGTTTTAGGATGGGTTGATGTTACAGTTTCTTTTAAGGGCAAATCTTCTCGGCTTAGACTTTTCGTGATACCATCTATAAAGCAACGATTGATCCTTGGTACAGATTTTTTGAGAGCGTTCGGACTATTTCCCGATGATCTAGGATCTGTGGACTTAATTGTGTCCGGGAAGATGTCCGATAAATTACATGATTTATCGGCAGTGAATGGGAATTGCAAGATAGGGAATCAACTTGAGCAACCAGAAATTTATCCATTGACTGCCCAACAGACCAAGCGATTGAGGTCTGTTATTGATCTGTTTCCCAACTTCGAAACTCAGGGCTTGGGTAGGACAAGTATCATTAAGCACTCGATAGATGTTGGTGATGCACCACCAATAAAGCAGCGATTTTATCCTGTTTCGCCTGCGGTGGAGAAGCTTATATTCGCAGAGATCGATAGGATGTTGGCCTTAGGGGTCATAGAACCGTCCACCTCATCCTGGAGTTCTCCAATGAGACTTGTATTGAAGCCCAACAAAGTGAGATTGTGCCTGGATGCACGTAGACTTAATGCGGTTACAAAAAAGGATGCATATCCTTTGCCAAATATTGAGGGTATCTTCGCACGATTGCCAAAGGCCAACTTAATTTCTAAATTAGATCTTAAAGACGCCTTTTGGCAAATTGGCCTGGACGAGAGGTCAAAGGAGCTGACGGCATTTACAGTCCCGGGAAGACCGTTTTACCAGTTTGTGGTAATGCCTTTCGGGCTCTGTAATGCTCCTCAGACCATGTGCAGGCTAATGGACGAGATCATCCCTCCCGATTTACGTCATTGCGTCTTTGGGTATTTGGATGATCTCATCATCGTGTCAGAAGATTTCCCCTCACATTTGGAAGTTTTGGTTAGGATATCGTCCCAGTTCCGCAAGGCGAATCTCACCTTGAACATCTCTAAAAGCAAATTCTGCGTGACAACAGTGAATTATTTAGGGTACGTTATAGGTAATGGTGGCATTACAACTGATCCTGAAAAGGTTACTGCCATCACGAACTGGCCTGTCCCACGGAACCTAAAGCAAGTACGTGGCTTTTTAGGTCTTACTGGGTGGTACAGGAGGTTCGTGCAGAATTTCGCTACTGAGACGTTTCCCATAACAGAGGTACTGAAGAGCAAAAAGCAATTTAAGTGGACCGAAGATGCTCAAAGGGCATTTGAAAATCTTAAGCAATTGCTTACTTCTGCTCCAGTCCTCTCGAACCCAGACTTTACCAGAAAATTTTATCTCCACTGTGACGCGAGCGACTTCGGAATCGGAGCCGTGCTAGTCCAATTGGATGAGGAAGGGAATGAACGACCGATTGCTTTCATGAGCAAGAAGCTAAACACCGCACAACGTAATTATAGTGTGACGGAGCGCGAATGTTTAGCTGCTGTGGAAGCAATCAAACGGTTTAGGTGTTACCTGGAGCTTCAGGAATTTGAAGTGATCACCGATCACTCCAGCCTCCTATGGCTGATGAGACAACCAGATTTGAGCGGGAGATTGGCTCGCTGGGTGTTGAAACTCCAGACATACAATTTTACCATCAGCCATAGAAAGGGCAAGGAGAACGTTGTTCCTGACGCTCTCTCGAGAATTCCTTTTAATGAGATTTCAGGTGTGGAGGTCGTACTCCCGGAGATCGATCTGAATTCCGAATTTTTCAAGGATGATGACTACATTGAATTGCGAAGGAAGGTAGAGGAAAATCAAATAAAGTTTCCTGATATCAGGATTTCTGATGGGTATGTCTACTTTCGTACCGAGCACTACTCTGGCGACGAAGAACAAGAAAACTGTGCATGGAAACTTTGGTTGCCTTGTAGAATCCGGACTGAGACAATTGCAAGGGCTCATGACACCGCTTTGACGGCGCATGGTGGAATGGCCAAGACTTTGGAATTGCTACGAAGACATTTTTATTGGCCTGGAATGGTGCGGGATGTTCGGGACTATGTTAGGAACTGTGAGATTTGTAAAACGACTAAGTCGTCCAATGTCGTCATGAAGCCTCCAATGGGCAAACACACAGTCTCGATACGTCCATTCCAGCGCCTTTATATCGATTTGTTGGGGCCATACCCTAGAAGCAAGACCGGCTATATAGGCATATTGATTGTCTTGGATCATCTCAGCAAGTTCCATTGGCTATGTCCCCTTAAGAAGTTTACCTCTGCTGTTATTAAGGAGTTTTTGGAGAGACAAATTTTCCATACATACGGTGTGCCTGAATCTATAGTGTCGGACAACGGTAGTCAATTTAAGGCCAATGACCTGAATGCCTTTTTTACCTGTTATGGTATAAACCACGTCTATACTGCTTTCTACTCCCCGCAGGCAAATGCCTCGGAGCGAGTTAATCGCTCTTTAATAGCTGGTATCAGGGCATTTTTGAAATCTGATCATCGTGAATGGGATCAGAACCTAAGTGCGATTAGTTGTGCACTGCGCAATTCCTTTCATCAAAGCATAGACTGTTCTCCATACCATGCTCTGTATGGATTTGACATGATAACTCATGGCTCATCGTATGCACTGCTTAGGAATTTGGAACTTTTAGATGAACCCACGAATGCTATTTCCAGGGACGATAAGTTGCAACTATTACGTAGGAATCTACGAAGGCACGTGAAAGATGCATTCGAACGCAATAAACGTCAATACGACCTTCGCACTAGACCCCAGAGGTTCGATATAGGCCAGATAGTTTATCGGCGGAATTTCGCCCAGAGCAGTTTTGAGAAAGGCTTTAATGCGAAGCTCGCTCCTGTCTTCGTGAAGGCGAAGGTTCGTGAAAGACTCGGGGGTCATTATTACGTACTGGAGGATATGGAGGGAAAATTAGTTGGAACTTTTCATGGAAAAGATATAAAGACTTGACGCTTTTTTCCAGCTAATTTTTTCTTGAAATCAAGAAAATTATCTGGTTTTGTAATGTTCATCTTAATGGCCACTTTATCCGCTTCTCAATAGCACCTTCTTTACTCTTTTGCCTTAGTTTGCAAATAGTATAAATACATAAATAAATTTTCCTCGAATATATTTTCAGATGTTTTACTTAGTATATTTCCCTTCGAAATTTGTCATAATAAGTTTTATACTTATTTTCAGTATATTTTTCTAAATTTGCTTATTAGAATTAACATGAACGGTGCAGATTGATTTATTGTTTCTGCTTTATGATCTAGTCATGACACATATGATTTTAATATGTTTCTTTTACTCTGTTAGTGTCACCCTTTTTTTTAGTGGCAACTTTATAGGGTTTTTGAGGATACAACCCTAATGTTTCTAGCACTTTTGACATTTTTTTATTTTTCTTTTGATGTACACCGGCCAATAGTCAAAGAGGCATTCAGAAAAATCAGGTACTTCCTTTCTTTTTCGACCACCGTATCATCCACATCAGCAATAGAGTAAAATAATAGTAACAATAAAGATCATAAAGTTTCTGTGCAATCGTTAGACTGGAAAAAACGTGCTAAGTGTGAAATAAACGTAAATTGAATTTTTTATAAGTGCGAATAAATATTGAAAAGGTATGGAATATCACATGATATTGAAATTTATTAGTCTTTGAAAAACCTTAATTTTCTCCAGGCCACGCCAGTTTGGAACACGTTTTCTGTCCTTGAGTATCGTTGAGGTACAAGGGCTTTACCAAACTCCAAGTGGGAGATTTTTCATTCAGGAGATTTTGGCATATTTTGTCCTCATTTGATTCCAAGAGATTGCCTTGGGAAAGTGTTTTTGTTGGTTTTTACAGCACGCACATTTGGTGCAGAGACCGCTTCCTTACACGTGGCCAAAGCTCGTCTTAGAATCTCATAGTCTCGGGGAAGAAGGGAGCATTTCATCTTCAGCCCGAAAACCAATTGCTCTGAAATTATTCAGGAAAGAGCTGGAACAATTTTTGTGAGAGGAACCGAAAATTAAATGTAATTCCACGTGCTAAAAACCACAGCCAGACACTTAAGTCTGCGGCACCTTGACCATCAGCCCTTATCATCCATCATTGTACCCAATTGAAGCAAAAATAAGAACTAGTCTAACGCAGATTCACCCAAAGTTATTTGACTGAACCATGTAGTGATATTCGAGAACACTTTGCTACAGCGCTGTGACTTTTTTTTTGTCAAAATGCAGGCTGAACAATGATGAACCACTGAGGAAAAAAGACAAACATCCTCCATCATAATGTTATGAAAAAAAAAACCTTAAGATAAGTTAAATTTGTAATTCTTTTCTTTAAATTAGAACAAAACCTAATATTTTTTTTTTACTTTATTACATTTTGGAAACACTAGATTTTGGTCGAGCAAAATGGAGCTTATTGCAAGTTAAATTTCTTTTCTTGATATTCTCCCCTTAATATATAGCAGCTGTACACCGTGGGAAGGCCTTCATCATGGACATGTAAAGCTGGTGAGTTTATTATTAAAACCCCCTAAAATCGATTAAAAGAATATAATTTTTATGCGTGATTAAAAAAAAAAAAATTAATTTACTTGCACCAATTTTTTCCTCGAGGGTAGGAATACTACATGTCTGTATGTAACATGAGTGTGTAGCTTTGCATGGAATCGATATACGTTCCATTAATAATTTTTGTTTTAATACTTTCATTCATCTCTTTTCCCATTCATTGATGGGTTTTGTTTGTTTTTTTTTTCCTTGCTTTCTGGAGCTCTGCCCCCATATTGTATGGAGCCCTAATATAACAAATTAATTGCTATGGCTTCAAACAGAACAAAAAGTGTTATACCGCTCTCATGCAAAGCTACCATTGCTCCCTGTGACATACTCACTTGCTCGATCATTGATATTTGCTTTTGTTGTTTCACGTAGAAGAAATATTTGAAAAGAAAGAATTTAAAATTGCCATAGAGAAGATACATGTGCCCAAACACATAATTTACTTAATAGGGTTACTCTTTTCGTGCTAGATTTTATGAGTACTTAGACTTAGACATATTTTTGTATGATATATATATAGGATATATTTCTTTTTTTGCTTTAGATATTTAAATTTTTAAGGTTTATTTAGAAGTTATTATCAAATAAGGGAAAAAATTAATTAATTACTAAGGAATCTATGTCCAGCTTTTATAAGCATTGCATTATTTAAACTTTAGAAATATGAAATTTCAATGAATAAAGTTGTAATTTATATTTAATTATGAGAAAATAGAATTGTTCGATGTTTTCTTCAAGGAATGTAAGGTTATAGGAAAATGAAATATTAGCTTTCACAGTAGGGGTCCTAGATAAAAAGTTGTACGTCTCTAGGACAATGGTAGGCGTGGGTTGTGAGACGATTCCCTCATCAACATCTGGGGAAGATATTTTCTGCGTTCGCCAGTCGATAAATATCATTTGTTCCGGTTAGGTTATAACGTAAATTTGTATAGTTTTATTTGATTTTCTAATCAAAATTGCCCTTGTAGCTTCAATCAAATAAAAAGGGAGTCTACAATAATAATTAATGTAATAGGAATTTAGTTTGGGAAAAGAAGGACACGAACCCCCCACCCGATTGTTGCTAGCGTTTTTAAAGGCTCCCGAAGTCCTACCTTTCTCCTGAACGTAATGATGCTCGAAAGTTACATTTGAAAAGTTGCATCAAGGATTCATAACGTATCCTGGACATTACACTATACGACCGATTGCCGCGGGCCATTGGTTATTTAAAGGCGTCAATAACTTGCCTTGCAATTAAGCGTTATAGGCACTCGAGCATCATAGGCACTCTGTATTTAAGCAAGAGCCGCTGCCACCTGGCCTCTCACTGAAACTCTCCACTCGATAACGCTGATTGTCCGCGACTGCAGTTGTAGCTACTCCGTATGGAGCGTTCCACTTTCCGCAACCTGTGAACTTCCAGCTAAGCTTCTCGTAATAACGAAGAACACCACACAGATTGGAACTCAAAGTTCCAGCCTGTGTGATGCTTATTGTTATCCCGAGCAGGGATGTGATGTGAAAGAGTGGTGACCATTGTTTTTCTCTTATTTTAGATTTTAACTTACAAAGAGAAGACAATCCATAAGTAATAACAACGTTTTGATATGTGTCCCTATTATTTCTTCCAAGTGCATTTATCGAGAAAATCGCTTCTCAATAAGTTCATTGTTACGCGTGTTGTGTGGCATGTTGCACTGGTTTGTTGAAACCACATGTCATGCAAGTCAAGCTAATGCATTTTGGGCAAAAAAAGTTGGATATCATCTCCCTCTAGCGCTCACCACTCACAGTTACGTTACGATTCGCATCATCTTTGAAGAAGTACGGTTCAATGATGCCACTAGCCCATAAACCGAACCAAACTGTTACTTGTTTTGGATGCATTAGAAGCTCTTGCAATTCTTCTGGCTGATCTTCACTCCCACCCACCAAAACCTCCCAATAGGACATATTTATATGTCCTACACAATATGGGTGTCATATGAAAGGTATTTATGAGTAGAACACCCTTAGTGTCGGGGGGTAATCCACCCCCAAAAACACCACCCAACAGGTCAATTTTACCGCTTTGGGCAATATGGGTATCAAATAAGAGGTATTTAAGAGTAGAGTACGTATTTGGTATAAAAATGTCACTATCAAATGAAAGTATTTAAAAGTAGAGTACAAATGTGACATAAAAATGGCTGATGAAATAAAAGGTCTTTGGTTGGAGAGTACACTTTTTACCCTCAAATTGGGATAGACGCTGGAGGACCTGCGGATCTTTAAAAATAATGTATCCCAAGTGGTAGCTTTGAAATATGATTTCGAATGTAGAAAACCAACGCAAAAAAAATTAATTAGTGTGGATATGAACGAGACCTGTAGCCCTAAATATCTTGATCGTCACCTTCAAAATGCTTGACATTATGGGGCTCAAACAAAATCGTGCTCTAGCACGATGATTATACTATTTCATGGTCCGCCTCCTAAACTCCCGTCAAACCGGCAATATTTGCCTACTATGGTAATAAGGTGCTAAAATAATAGGGACTCAAAGATTGACAGTAAAAAACGAATTTGATATGCAATTTTGAGGCCAAGTGTTTGGGGGTAGTGCCACCCCATAAACTTAACCTATTGCAATTGCGGCTCAAACATAAGGAATTTAACAGTAGAGCTTGACGCTGATATTTTTCAAAGCTAAGTGCATGGGTGGCCGTCCCATCTTACATTCCCCCCAAACTTGACATATTTGTGGATTATGGCAAATAGTGGGCTCAAATCTGATATCTCTTTAATGGCCAAGTGTTTCCATATTTGGCCGAAATGTATGAGGTACCATTCCACCCTCTAAAATAACTCTCTGTCAAATGGATATATAGACCAACCATAAATAAAACAGGACTTATTTACCGACTATATTAATATGGGGCTCATATAAAAAGTATTTGAGAGTAAAAGCACAAAGCAAAGGGCCAAGTGTCGGGGTGGCCATCCCACTCCCAAAATACTACACTACAATATTGGAGTCCAGAGTAAGGTATAAGAGAGCAGAGCTGCACTGGAAACCAAAAGTAGATTTGTAGTAAGCTATAATATTTTTTTTTTTAATCGAAATTTATAATATACTAAAGTGTTTCAAAATGAACAAGTGTGTGATTTAAATGTATTATCCTATTTGTTTATTTCTAGATAAATATGAAGTAGAGCAAAAATTTGCCGATGAAAATTTCATTTAATCGCAGGGGCAAACTTCTTACAATATCAATGAGTGCTGTCCGATTCAAGTTCAAGCTGAATGATAAAGGACCTCCTTTTTATAGCCGATTCCCAAAGGGGTCTCGCAGTGCGACACCTCAATGGGGAGAAGTAGAAGACTTTTATGCATGGCAAAGTACCTCAAATATGTCGCCAACATTAGGAGGGTATAACCACCACTTCAAAAAAAAAAAAAAAAAAAATATATATATATATATATATATATATATATGAGTCTGGCTATACTCACTTTTAGTGATGCAAACTAAATAAAACAAATCCAACATCCGACCCAGCACCTGTTTATAAAAATGAAGCAGCTTTTTTTTTTAAATTGTTGAATTAATAAGTTTGATAATATCCGGAAGGGATTGTCACAAAACCGAAGCAATGACTATTAGTTCGGCACTATCACTAAAACGGCATAAGGTTACCAAAGCAAAGTAAACAATAGCCCTTTAGTAATTTAATAGCTTCTGTAGGTTTTTGAATACGAAATGCTATTGTGCCTTTTAATGCTTAATTAGTAAATTTTTGTGAATACGTCTGTTCCCACTGTAAGTCCCTACTAAGTATATAATACAGTTTTGAATTGTAAATTGACCAGCCCATGCTTAGGTAAATCTATCTATCTTCCATATATATAAAAATGAATTTGTGTTTGTTTGTATGTTTGTTAGTTTGTGGATTTGTAAATTTGTTTGTTTTGTATAGACTCAAAAACGGCTGAACCGATTTCTTTTAAATTTTCACAGATTGTGGGGAGTAGTCCGGAAGGAGCAATAGGCTATATAATTTATTGATATCGGTAGGGGCGGACCCTCTTCCTTACCCTAAAAGTACGATCCCAAAATAAAAGTGAGCCGATCGGGACAATATGGGATTAAAATTTCATATTAGAAACACAAAACCCCCTAAAATAGGTTTATTGGGCGAGTAGATTACGAAAATGGTCAGGAAGGAGGAAAAGGCTTTTTAGTTTGTTGATATTAGAGGAGGCGGACCCTCCCCCGTTACCCCAAAAACACCTTCTAAAATAAAAAATGATATGAATAGGGACAATATGAGTATCAAATGAAAGGTATTGGGGAGTAGAATACGAATATGGGTTTAAAAATTGGGATGAAGTATGCGAGGGGTCGTCCAACCTCAAAAACTTCCCCAAACAAACATATTGGACGTAGATATCAATATGGGACTCAAATGAAAGGTATTCGGGACTAGACTACGAATATGACATAAAAATGAGGTCCAAGGGGGTCTCCCCACCCTCAAATAGGAATATAATTCGATCCTAGCTAGATGAGTCTTAAATTAAAAGCATTTGGTAGCAGATTACGAATATGACATCAAACTTTGTGTCCTAGAATCTGGGTGAAGCTTTACCTCCCCATTAAAACAATGGGGGATCAAGTGATAGATATTTTTAGTGGGGTGCGTCATTCAAATTTGTGCTCAAGTGGCAGGTGGAGTGAGGCGTCCCCCACGAAACGGCTGTATTCACCAATTATGAAAAAGTATGAGGTTGTGGACTGCGAATATGATATCTTTATTCTGCTTATATATCTAGCGGACCACCTCACCTCGAAACAGTTGATCAATTATAATGACCTAACAGGACACTGCCGCCGTACCCCGAAAGTTATGATGTTCAGTGTGATAAGAGCAGTTGCAAACCTTAAGTCAAGGTGACCGCCATATTTAGCTCATCGACAAGGAGCCTTCTTTTCCTAGACAAGTCCAAACAATGTGCTGCTGGGCAACACATTCATGTTCAAAAGTTTTACATGGGTAAGTTACTAAGAACTGTCGCCACCGCACCTAATATAAAGACTGGCAAATTAGTTCTCTACCACTGAGAATCGTTTAATACAGGGTGGCTGATGAAAGCCGCTACCAAAAAAAAATGTAATAACTTTTTTTCTATTTAATAATAATAATTTAATAATTAATTTAATTAATTAATTAATTAATTTAATTAATAATAATTTAATAATTAATTTAATAATTTAATTTAACATGAATAAAAGAAAAATGTATTCCATACACCGAAAAAAAAATGTAGCAATATTCATCATTGTAGCAATATTCATCAGCCACCCTGTATGACAATTTGATTTGATTAAAAGTAAAAGCGGGAAAAGTTCGGCCGGGCTAAATCTTACATACCCTCTACCATGGATCTTCTTTATCATTTTTTTGCCCGATATCTCTTTATAGGCAAACAAAGGATAATGGATAAAAATTGCAAAGCTATTGGAGCTATTTCAGATTATCAACCAATACGCAACATGCTTGGTTTGGCTGTTGGAGACCATAGTAAATGTCATTGCAAAATGTCAGCAAAAATTTTATTAGAATTGAGCCCTATAGTGGCTTAAGAATTAAAATCGGGAGATCGGTTCATATGGGAGCTATATCAGGTTATGCACCCATTCAGACTATATTTGGCACGTATGTGGAAGATCATAGGAGAAGTCGTTAAAATAATGTTTAGTCAAATCGCATAAAAATTGCGCCCTCTTGAGGCCCAGAGAGTCAAATTACGAGATCGGTTTATATGGGAGCTACACCAAGCTTTAAACCGATTTGAAGCATACACAGCACATATGTTGAAAGTCATAACAAAATATCTTATACAAAATTTGAGACAAATCGGATAAGAATTGCGGCGTTTAGGGGCTCAAGAGGTCAAGATCCAAAATCGGTTTATATGGCAGCTATATCAAAACATAGACCAATATGACCTATTTAAAATCCCAACTGACCTACACTAATAGGAAGTATTTGTGCAAAATTTTAATTCGCCTAGCTTTATCCCTTCGAAAGTTAGCATGCTTTCGACAGATGGCGGACGGATATCGCCAAATCGACATAGAATGTCAAGAAGATAAAAAATATACATATATTCTTTGTTGGGTCTCAGATGACTATTTCGATGCTTTAAAAACGGAATAAGGAAATAAGATTATGATGAAGGGTATAAAAAGAAAAAAAAAAACAAATTTTGTGGTCTAGGCCGTAAGTTTTTGGAAAGAAGTCATAAATGGATAATGATTATTGTCGCAGCTATTATTGAAGGAATATCCAGTGCTCAAATTGTTTGATATTTTTGGCATGGGTAAGCCGAAGATGTTTACCCATGCGCAACGGTGATATTAGATAGGCCGAAAAAAGTGCAAATTCGTTGAATTTAAAAATAAAGAAAATGATGACAATGTGATTGGAAACAACAGCGAGCATCACCAACAACAAATTCAGCGCCATCTATTAGGAGTGGAAATTATTTGAATAGCCAAGCAAACCTGAAGAAAGAAAAAGAGCGCGAGAGGTACAGGAGAGTGTATTCAAAGTTGATCATATGCTTTTCTGTTACTGTTTTGACAAGTTGACTGTTTTCGGAATTATTTGTTTAACCCTCCTACCCTGGAACAAGCTTCCACAATAGTCCAAAAGTTCTATAAAAACATGGCCGCAAAATATATACGTATCTTAGTGAATGCAAAGAATAGTAATTGAAAAGAAAGTTATAATTCATATGGTGTAAAAGGAAGCGCTGCGAAGCGGGCCGGGTTCAGCTAGTCTATATATATAAAAATGAATTTGTGTTTGTTTGTGGGTTTGTAAATTTGTTTGTTTCGTATAGATTCAAAAACGGCTGAACCGATTACCTTGAAATGTTCACAGATTGTGTAGGTTGATCTGGAAGGAACCATAGGCTATATAATTTTTTGATGTCAGGGGGGGGGGGGGGGCGGACACTCCCCCTTTCCCCGAAAGTACTACCCAAAAGTAAAAATGGACCGATCGGGACCATATGGGATTCAAATGAAAGGTATTCAAGAGTTGAGTACGAATTTCATAAAAAAAAGTTGGGTCCAAGTAACTGGGGGGCCGCCCCAGCCCCAAAATCCCTTAAAATAGGTTTATTTGACGACCATGACAATATGGGACTTAAATGAAAGGCATTCGAGAGTAGATACGAATAGGTGTTATAACTTGTTGAAAACGGAAGGGGGCGGTCTCTCCCCCGTTACCCCACCAAAATCAAAAGTGGACCGATAAGGGCAATATGGGTATCAAATGAAAAGTATGCGGGAGTAGATAACGAATCTGGTATACAAATTCATGTCGAAGTATAGGGGTTCACCCCACCCCCACAAAAACGCCTAAAATGGGCACATTAGCCAATCACGCATATATGGGACTTGGTTTGTTTGTTCCGTATAGATTTAAAATCGAATATGACATTAAATTTTATGTTCAAGTCTAGGTGGCGCTTTTCCTCTTAAAGATACGTCAAATGAGTTATTTGACCCATTGTGACAATATGGGACTCAAATGAAAGGTATTTGAGAGTAAAAAACGAATTTGATATCCAATTTTGGAGCCAAGTGTTATTTGGTACGCCCTAAAGCACCCTCTAAACTGAACTTCATTTCCGTTGGGAGTAAACATGCATGACGTTGTACCTCGCAAATGTCGCCAACCACAGCTCTGTTCGATGTTCTCGCCAGAGTCCCCACCCTAAAAAGGTATTAGAGAGTTAAAGAAGGCGCAGCGGGGCGGGCCCGGTTCGCTAGTCTCTTATATAAACCGATCTCCCGATTTGACTTCTCCATCACTTAGAGGGTTCAATCGTTTTTCTATATCGTTGAAACTTAACATTTCGGATTCCGCAACATTTTTCAGCCAAGTTCCGTATGGTCGGAATCGGACCTCATAACCTCATACTCGTGGCCACGGACAGTAATTCAGCCCTCTTTGTGCAAATACCTATGTGTCTCATTAAAACACTAACTGACCTACATACTTTAATAACAATAATTGTTGCATAAGCAGCAGGCTTCACTCATTCGTATGACTCCTTGCTTTCAAAAGTCGCTCAGATAAATGTAAATAGCTAAAAATGTCTTAGAATTCTATGATGACTTCAAATATATAAACCTTATAGGCAGTGTTGTCAGGGGAAATTTCCCCGAACAGGGGATTTTTTGCGTGATTAGGGAAAAATTATTCTCATTTGGGGTACGGGGGTTTTGATGGGGAAAAAGGTTAAAATTGGGGATGTTCTAGGGGAAATTCCGTCAGCATAGCTTAAAAATGATTTTTCATCTGTATACGAATTTTCATATTTATACTTATCTAGTCAAACCTAGAAATATTGATGTGGTGTATTTGTTCTTGATGGAATTGACATTCTAAGTCGATCTATCCATTTGCATCTCTCCATCCGATTTGACTTCTTAAACAGCAATTGACATCGGATACAATTGTGTGCGTTGTGTTTTTTATTACTTACAAACTAAATTTTTTATAAAAAAAATACTTTCATCAGTATTTTTTCCTTTGGTGGATTTTCTTATGGGAAAAATATTTTATTTTGGGAAATTTGTTTGGAATTTTGGGGATCTGTCTTAAAAAAATCTGACAACCGTGCTTATAGGGACTTTAATCATTATTTCCATGTGTTACAAAGGATATGAAAACGTTTCTATTCGTAAATATAAATTCTGCCATTAAATATCTCTAATATATTCTATTACTAAAAAATAAATATAACACCCACAAACTTCTTTTCTTCGGGAACTAATAGTAAAATTGGATTTGGAATATGTATTTCATTGAGATTATCCTCTTATAGTGAAGATTTTGGGTACACCATGCAATGAATTCAGAAAAATACCAAATTTACCAAAAAATTATGGTCTTTGTTTTTATATATATTTTGTTGGCAGTGTTTATGTGAATCGAGGATTTCACGTATGTATCATTAGGATGGTTTCATCTCAAAGGGAAAAAATCGATGTCAATTTTTTTTGGCGGCACTCCCACGTGCTGCTGGGGCCTCAAAGTTTGGAAAATCTTGGTTTTTTGGCTATTTGGGGAATTTGGGGACTTCAGCGACCCATATTTCTGAAACGGCTAAACCTATTTGCCCGTGTCATACATCAAAATAAAGGTAATTTTTCGAGATAATGAAGCTAATGTCCCTAAAAACGTGCAAGGTAACCCTTGTGCTGATAGTCAGTCTGTTGTTTTTATTAAATTAAAGTAGAGGTCGAATTTATTATCCAATCATCACGAAAATTTGCATATATAACTTTCTGGGCCCAAAGATAAACGCGCTTTTGGGAAAAACCGGTTCAGTTTAGATATAGCTCCCATCATCGAAGTAGCCAGGATTTTTATTTTAGTGGGCCCACCCCACATGTTTTATATATATATATATATATATATATATATATATATATATATATATATATATATATATATATATATATATATATATATTAAAAAATATAAATTTTGACCAATTTTTACGAAGAACCATCTACATTTTGCTTAAATGAGGTAGCTAATTTCTTCTTCGAACTTGATCAAAGTTACGATCAAAATTACGTTTTTTATTAAAAAGATGTTCAGTTAAAATTGCATCCAACTATTGCCGTATATGCTTATAATTTCCCTCATGTCTTTATAAGACCTAGGTTACGTTTAAGTGGCAGTCTGTCATCAGACTCACATAGATGTTTTCGTCCATTGTGATACCACAGGAACAGAAGTAGGAAGAACCCTTCTAGTTCCTACCGTTGAACCATCCAGATCGCTTTAAAAAGCCAAATAACTTGCGAATGTTCACATCCGCCAAATCAGACAGGTTCTCAAAGAAATGGGAACCTAAAGTGGAACTCCTTCTAACTGCTAGTGGGGGAAACACATACACAGAAGGTGTTCTATAGTCTCTTCAACCTCGATGTCCATACAGCTTCTGCAAAAGTCGTTCCAGTATCCCTGGAACATGTAGGGTAGTTCCTAGTCTCGCAAGCTTACCCGCTTTGCAATTCCCTGGGATATATCTGTGGCCCGGCACTCAGAACAGGTGAATTTGAACTGTTCAGCCATTTCGCTGAGATACCTGCGATTGTCGAGGGCGGTTTTTGTGTTCTCCAGGGATTTAATGTCTGCATGGCTGTCTGAGAAGATATTAATGCCAATCGTCGTAATGACATTACATATTAGCCATTCCACCACTTCCTTAATTGCAAGGATCTTTGCTTGATACACACTGCAGTGGTCGGGTAACCTCTTCGATATGACCAGTTCTAGATCTTTAGAGTACGCCCCAAAGCCCACCTGGTCGTTAAGTTTGGAATCATCCGTATAGAAGTCTATGTAACTTCTGTTACCAGGGATATCGTAGTTCCAATCGGAACATCCAATTGGAACATCGGATATTATATCAAGTACAACACAGTGTCCGTGGCCGCTACATGACCAATGAGAAAGCTCCCTTAACCTCACGGCAGTGGTCGCTGCAATTGGGTAGCCACAATGTCCAGAGGCATTAGATGTAGCATTAAATTCAGTTCATCAGATGGTGTCGTCCTCAGTGCGGCTGTGATGCACAAACAAGCCATCCTTTGGATCCGGTTAAGTATTGAGCAGTAGGTGGATTTTTAAAGCGCCGTCCACCAGATCACAATGCCATATAGCAAAATAGGTCTGACAACTGCAGTATATACCCAATGCATGACACGCGGTCTAAATTCCCAACTTTTGCCAATGCCTCTCTTGCAGGTGTATAGGGAAAGAGTGGCCTTTCTTGCCCTTTCAAAAATGTTGGATTTGAAGTTCAGTTTCCTGTCCAGCAAAACACCCAGGTATTTTGCGCTTTCTGTAAATGGAACATTCTCTCCACCCATGGAGACAGGTACCACTGTAGGCAACTTGTATTTCCTGCTGAAAAGAACTACTTCTGTCTTGCACGAATTTATACCCAGACCACTTTCGGTAGCCCATTTTGGTGTTGTACGTAGAGCTTCCTGAAGTATATCTCTTAGAGTGATGGGAAATTTTCCCCTAACCACAATTGCCACGTCATCAGCATACGCGACTGCTTTTACCCCTTTTTCTTCCAGAGACAATAATATATTGTTAATGGCTATATTCCAAAGTAGAGGATACAGTGCACCTCTTTGAGGTGTTCCTCTGCTGACCCATCTTTTTAGATCCACAGATCCCAACCTGCCGTAATGCATCTTTTTGCAAGTAAGTTATTAATTAACTTTCTTACGTTAGAGTTGATGCCTAGAAACTTCAAATTCTTCATAATTGACGTCGGTTTTACATTATTGAAAGCACCTTCAATGTTAAGAAATGCTACCATTGCATATTCCTTGACAGCGAGAGAACCCTTTATGTAGCCGACTAGATCGTGAAGGGCTGTTACAGTGGATTTGCCTTTACTATATGCATGCTGCTGCCGCGACAGGCAATCTCCGGGGATCTTTGCCCTAAGATATGTTTCTATCAACCTCTCAAGAGTCTTCAGCATAAAAGATGACAGAATAATAGGACGAAAATCTTTCGCCTTCGTGTGGTAGGGTTTTCCTGTCTTCGGAATGAAAATGACCTTAGTGTCCCTCCATCCCACAGGTATATATGACATTCTCATACAAGCAGAGTATATCTCCTTAAGCCAAGGAACCAGTCTCCAGTCTGGAGAATTTCCCGGGAAATGTGAACAACGAGTAGTTCTAGTGTTTCCTCATGTATGGACAATGTCCGTACATTCTCTGACTTCTGGATATACCCCACCATAATAGGTCTCGAGGACAGAATTTCCTTAGCCTAGAGGCCTAAGATGTATCCTCCACGGAGCTGCAGAATTCTACCCAGGATTTGTTCTGAACCTTTCTAAGCTCGTCCTTAAATTTTCTTAGCTCAGCCTTATAGATTTCCCAATCGGTGCTCTTGTGGCTTTTGCTCTGTTGAAGAGTTTTCTGCAGTCCTTCCTTAGACCAACCAGCTCTGGGGTCCACCATGATGGTCGCTGTTCGCCCCTTGGCTTGGCACTAGGGCATGCTGACACAAGCGAGTCATTCAGGGCCTTCGTGGTCCGCTTGACCACTATGTCTATATCTTCCATAGCTTCTACTTCCTTTTCTAGTCTAGAAGAGATAGACGTGCAGAATTTGTACTGAAATTTATCCCAATCCGCTTTTCTTCTGTTTAGCCGAGGGACCACTACTTAAGTATTTTCTCTAAGGCTGAAACTAATATAACGATGGTCAGAGAAGCTGTGGTCATACAATACTTCCTAGTCGCATATTTTTCCACTTATATCTTCCGACACAAAGGTAATATCTAGTACCTCTTGCCTCTTCCTGGTAATAAAGGTCGGTTTATCCCCTTTATTACAAATTGCCAGATTGCAACTTATAATGTATTCAATAAGCAGCTCACCCCTTTCGTTGACATCCGAACTTCCCCATATGTGGTGATGTTCATTAGCATCACTTCCTACAATGAGCCTTTTTTTTTCCCCAGAACAGCTTCAACAAGCGACTTAAGGTTTGAAGGCAGCATCTCTGAATTCTGTGCCATATATAGGAAAACCAGTAAGTAATGAGACTTGTTTATTTCAAGGCTGGCTACTACTAAATCTTCAGTGCTAAGCGACGGAAGAAGAAAAATATTTAGAATACCCTTTGCAAGAATACAGGCTCTGTGTCTCCCATTTCCCGTACCCTTGAGAAGTTTAAATCCCCGAATTCTTAGTCCACGTACCATTCCTTTGTCCTGTCCTGGTTCAATAATGGATTCAATATTCTCGATGACCGCTTGTCGCTTGCTGGCATGATGGCGTATGCGCGGCTAGTGCTCGCCGGATGGGGTGGTTCTTTGCGCAAGCGAATCAAACACAGGAACAAAAAGTTTTACATGCCAGTCTAGAAAAGTAAAGGGGATGTCTGGCCCGAAAGAGAAACAGCAACTAAACTAACTAATATGTCTAATGATAAAAAGGAAGCACCACACCTACCTGCCGGAATGCCTTCTCGTCTGGTGTTCCGACGAGGAATAGCCCTCCCTCTGGAGCAGGAGCTCCACCATAGCAACAAAGGAAACCTGTTGCCCCGTACCTACCTCTTCATCTTACTATCCCCCTCCTATCCCCTCCTTAAGATCTACACGATCTTAGTAAAAGACATCATTTTTTTTCAAGAACGTTATAAACATTTCAAGTTGGTTTTATTTCCTAAAGCAATCCATAATGGCCTCATCAAAGTTCAAAAATTCACATTCTTTAAACATTGATTAAAAGGGTAAAACTAGTCACGACGTTACTGCAATTCAATAGACTTTAGCTTAAAAAAAAACAATGTAAAAGAAACTGATACATATACTAATATTTATGGGTACATGGCTAGATTTAATCGGATTTAATGGCCTCTCATCGCTTCCTCTTCTTCTTTCAGGGCTCCTGCCGCCGAACATGGGTCTGCCCCCGCTGGAAGCTTACGTGCTGTCCGTCCGTCTATGTCCGTCCAAATCTTGTAATAGTATTGTGTAAGTATTAGTATTATTAAACAAAAATAAAAGGGTTTTTAAATTAGTTTTCTCTTTATAATTTTCTTTTCATTAGGCCATTATCTCACGCCTGAAAGGATGGCAGTCGGGTTGATTTGGCTGGGACAAACATCCCTACGGAAACTCCCTACCTGGCTAGAAAGAGCTCTATCTATGGGGTATGGAACTAGACCAACCAAAGCTAGACTTGGTCTTTTAAAAGATAAGTATAAACCAAATATAATAAAAATGCCTACCTAACAAAACTAATTTATTCTCTTCTATTTTTAGATAATTTATTCGTCCGTCCGTCCGTCCGTCAATGTGTGGAGTATAGGAGTAAGTCTAGGTAAGCTATCACCTGGGGACACTGCTGAATGTGAGTGCCTTGTTCTGGAAGTCCCACGATGGTGCAGAAAGGATGAGCCGGTGGTGAGCAAGCTGAGCGGTTGTTTTAATCGTCTTTTTTTTTCAATTGATTTTTAGTTTATAATTAGTTCGTAATGTAGTTCTTTTTTTTTTTTGTTTTAATAATAACAGCTTTTTATTCAGTTTCTTTTGCTTTAAAAGATTAGCTATTAAGTCGGTTTTTAAGCGTAGCTTTTAATGCAATTTCTAATTCAATAGTTGGTAGTTTAGTTTTAAAGATAATTTGGTTTTCCTCTTTCTTGTTGATTAGTTTTTGAAAGTTCTTTGGTTTTCTTTTTTTTTTTCAATAAAGAAATAGAAACAGTTCGACTCGGATTTTTTATATATATTTTTTTTTTTTTTTAAACTATTTGTTTTACTTGGGATCTTAATATATTCAATTCATAGTTTTTCTGTTTGAGATCATCCAAATATATTTTTCCTTTTGCTTATTTGGTATTTAATAACCAAGAGCATTAACCAAAAACAACAACACCAAAACTGCACTTGACTGCACTTCACTTTCCTCGTTTCAATTCCTCACTTTTGTTTCGGCTGCCAGGCTCACCTCCGGTTTGCTGCACGTTTAAAATCGAAAAGAAAGATCTTTCTTCCCAGGCTAGTGGCCTACGTTGTCATTTTGTCCATCATGGCGCTCTTCCCAGCCAGAACTTCCTCTGATGGGCCAAATGACAACACCACACCAACTGTCCTACTGTCAATCAGTCAGGGGTCGTGGTTTATGCTAAGCAGCTGACAACGTTCGTCAAATGTCCGCTAGATGGCGCTTCGAGCGACATTAAGGCGCACGCGACAAACCCAACCATCCTTTGAACACCACTGTCAAAGGATGGGAGGGAAAAATGTGCGAATTTTCAAGATATCTCTTGTTCTATAATCGAATAAATCCGAACGGCAATCCCTAAAATCGAACTTGGTAGGCCATCCCTACATTTCTGGTGCACTACCTTACATTAGTATACCCTGGAATACATCATTTCGGTACGACCTATCGTTCAGCTGACCGATATTAAAATCCCTCGTTTTCTGGCAAAGGTTGTACAAACTGACTTGAGATTCGTTATACTATCTTCCTACGGGATTTACTACCCTAAATAATAATGCATCTAATTATACTTCTCATTTCTTTCTTGTCAAAATAACGCGTCTCATAATGTATACGCCCCTTAGGTACGATAAATTGAATGGCCATTATAAATGACAGCCGTACATGTTTCATCATTGAAATAGAGACGACACACCATATGAGTGGCCGCACCTCTGTAACGCCGTTCACATCAATGAATGGCCACTGTCATTCATAATTAATTGAAAAAAACCCAGCACCACAGCACCACGGACCGGCCATTGCAAAAAAAATAAATTATGGTAAGTATTGTGTAGCAAAAAAAAAAAAAATAAACAAAATGACATGAAAAATATAAGGTGTGTATCGTTCTCGCGTGTTGTTTTCTTTTTTACGTGATTTGGTGGAAATTTCGTGCTAAGATGAATGCCATGCGGGAATAATACTACGTGTGTGTGTGTGTGTGTGTATAAATGCAAAAAAAATAGATAAATGAATGGAATCGAAATGTCCATTAAATATTAAACCGGTTGCAACAAAAACATCGTGTTTTCCTGAATTCATACTTCCAAACTCGTGTTTTTGGGTCATGTAAAGTACATATAAGTATATGCCGCTGATTAAATGGAATTCAACAGAAAAAAATAAAAACAGCCTCCGACTACAAAATGATTACGTCTTGTTGCGCATATTGGTAAAATGTACAAAAAATTATATGTGCGAGATAAAATAAAATGCGAAGCAAAAAAACAAAACAATAGTTTTCCTGGCGTTCGTGTGTGTAGTGTGATAGTATTGTAGTGTTAGAGCCATCGCGTGAGATTACGGTACCCCTGCCCAAGTGTGTAAATCACTCAAGTATGAATGGTGGGGGGGGGGTGTACTAAAACCAAACTTAGTGACAAAAGGAAAGCAGTACTCTCATGAAATGTGAAGTGAAGGGGGAAGCTAACAAAGTAAATTGCAAAACTATGTAGTGCCATGAAGTGAGTGTAATCACAAAGGTAGAATAAAGCAAAAAATTAAAAGTCGGACAGACTTGAAATTCTCTTCCTCTTACTGTGAAACAACAAGATCAAAACAAAGGCCTATTGTGAATTACTATTAAGATCCGTGAACTGAAAAGAAAGTTTCGCAAGAAAGTACAAGTGAAATGAAAGTTAAAAAAAACTTAGGAAATTGTTAAAATTTATAGGAATTGTGCAAGAACAAAAAAACGAAATGGAAAAAGAGAAATTATAAGTTCACGAAATATACGATTAACATAAAAGGAAATTTTCTAAAAACAAAAAAAAAGGTAATGAAACTACGGTGGAATACAGGAACCATTCCCTAAAAAAAACAAAAATCCAACGAAAGTTCAATCAAAAATGATAAAAATCAAAAAGTCATGAAATCAACAAAAATTAAAACAGGAAAATTAAATACAGAAAATACATAAAAAATGTTAAAAATCAATAGATATTCTCCTTTGCAAGAAAACCACAAATCTGGGAAAAATTTAATATTTGCGAAAACCAAAAATTCTGAGAAACTCTAAAAAAAAATAATAAACAAATCAAAATTGTAAAAAGTCAAAGTGAATATAGGTATAAGATTGAAGTGTATATCCACCGTGGAGCATAAAATTCAAGCAAAGTCTAAATAAATTAAAAATCTGTTTTCCTTTCTTTTTGTGAAATGGAAAACTTACGAAGTGGAAAAGTCATTTCCTAAACATAGTGGACTTGATTGGAAACTTCTTAAGTCTTCTCCTTCCTATTGCAAAAAAGGTAATTCTATTCCTATCTGTCCATATCATTGCAGATTCCACAAAACGTAAATAGAAGAACAGTGCGAACAATGGGACGAAGAGGACGATGTATGAACCGCGCCCAAGCGGAAAGTGGCTGTACGAGGTAGGTAATCAATGCATCGTTTAACAAAGGAATAACCTTCTGATTCCCTAGGTACCAACACACTTCCTGCCAGCCATTCGTGGCCCACCAAGGTAAGTGCATTTCCTCTCTCTATTCCCTTCCCATTGCGGCTTGTTTGGCGTACATAAAAAGCCAGAAAGTCATGCTATCCAATCAAAATCGTGAAAGGTGTTGACCTACTTCTAACCCAAAAAGCCATTGACTAAGCCCAATCGAAATAAGCGCCGATACAAATATCCACCGGCCCATATCCGGGTCCAAATCATGTGTGACCAAAACTCCCCTTGGAGCATTACCTGTCCCAGAGTTATCTACGGTGCTCCTGAAGACCCACTTCGGGGATGGGTACCAGAGTCATCGTCACCGGATACGGCGTTTCGGCCTATTCACCGTGGTGAATCTGCCTCGTGCCCTTCCTCACACTGGGATTCCAACTGCTGTAATTGTCCTCTGGCAGATCATAGCCCTTACCGTCTTACCCCTTACTACGAAGTGCATCCTAATGTCATAGATTCACTGGGGCACAGGGGTAGACTCTGGAGGACTATGACACGTCACAAGGTGACCGCCCAGAGACGTTAGCACCTGTTGGAATCACCATTTAAGGGAAGCTTTTGCAGTACTCTGGTTACGAAACTCTGGCGCACATCTCCGATGCTTGGTGCAAATGGTTCATCGTTGACTCTCTGGTCAGTAAGCCCTTGGAAAAGATAAAGCCACTCAATGACCCAGATCGTACCCATCTGTCGGCTGCCGAAGATATATGCCCTTGTAAGGTTGGAAAAGCCAAGTCATAACTAGCCCAATCAATCAGCGCCTGGCCTATGCCCAAATAACACTCCTTCCAAGAACTCTGTACAGCCAAACAAACCATTTTGCATTTCCGCCATTTATCTCTATCTTTCCAGCATTGGATCGCACCCGTGAGAGACCACCAGAAAGAAAGGTAAGGATATCTCGTCCATCTTCTGACATATATTCAAATCACCAAAGTGATTGTTGTACTTTCCCTTCCAGCCTACTTTCAAAGCAACGGCCGAGAAGACCACTACCCAGCAACACCAGCCATAAAGGAAAGCTTGGACCACTAAGACACTAGGTGGAAAAACAGAGGTCGCCAACCTACATCATCAATCTTAGGGCAGCCGGCTGTACATACCTGATTGACCCAAGGGAATCTCCCATTGGCAAGAGCTGCCGCCTCAGTGTCCAATACACTGTTAAAACAACAACAGCCATCACGTAAACGGTGAGTATGTGAGCCACTCAAACCAAATATCTGCCAGAACTAGCGTAGGCTACAAGTCGCAATAGTCTCACACCGGGTAATTTGAGAAAAAAAGAAATAAATATAGACAATACATGTCAATATTGGCAGTTACCAAAATAACAGTCTCTAACTGCAGTTCGTAAGGTCTGCAGACCTTTAAAAAAAATTAAAAAAATTCGCCAATACCGTCTGGGTATCTGGCATCTCCTCTCAATCGCCACCGAAAAAAAACAGGGCTTGAAACCTTGCAGTTCAAACCACTGTTGTGGAAAAAACTTCACGAACTGTAAAAAACAATTCCCAACCATATTTCGGCCGCCAAAACGCTACCGTACCAAGATACACTAGTCCAAACTAGCTCTCCTCTCTAAACGCCGCCGAAAAATATATGAGTCTGGGTTAAGTATTCATAACCCAAGTTGCAAAAAAAAAATTAAATCTGTGAAATCACGGAAGCCCTCTAAACCAACCTACTGTTTTAAATCCTTAGTGTGGTATACACCCAAAGGTTTACCCTTCAGGTCCTCTACCTCATAAAGACAATTGCCTACGGGTCTAACTATCCGGCATTTGTGAAACTTTAGGCCAAGCTTCGCATTGAATTGGTTCTTGAAGTCGCTTTGTTGAAAACTTCTTCGGTACACCTCCTGACCGGGTATAAATTTGACGACTCTACTGCGGATGTTGTACCTCTTCTCGTTGCCCAAATACGCCTTATGTAGGTTATCTCTGACGGTCTTCCTTATTAGCTCCAGCTTAGCCGACTTCGGAATGATTTCACTTTCGGGATCATTCAACAACTGCAACCTCTTCGCCAGGGCGTACACACTGCCATGATTTACCATGTTCATGCCAAACAAGGCAAAGTAAGGTGTAACCCCTATTGAAGAGTGCACCGAGGAGCGCAACGAGCACTCTATCTCAGACAAATGCTTGTCCCAATCCTGGTGGCTTTCCTTCAAGTACGACCGTATAGCCGCCAGGATGGACTGATTCACCCTTTCCGAAGCATTTGCCTGAGGAGAGTGCGTAGCCGTTCTTAGGTGACTGATCCCGAAGTTCTTCATCAACTCCTGGAACTCCTTGGCGACGAACTGTTGCCCATTGTCCGACACAACAGTCTCGGGCGTCCCGAACTTGTGAAAGACTTCAGAAACCAAAAATTTTATAACGTTTCTGGCACTGGCCTTGGCCATCGCCTTCAAAAGTACAAACTTGCTCAGATGGTCTAGAACAATAAAAATGAAAGAATTGCCATTCTTAGATCGAGGATACGGGCCTAAGAAATCGATATAGATTCTCTGGAATGGTCTCTCTGTCAGGCTCTCCTTTCCCATTGGGGTACGAAGGGTAGTATTGGCTGGTTTCGTGGACTTACACACTTCGCAGCTCTGCACAAATTCCCTAACCTGAGTGGTCATGTTCGGCCAATAGCAATATCCCCTCACTCTTCTCAGGGTTTTGTGAAAGCCGCCATGTGAAGCCTGCGGTGGACAGTGAGACCTCCTAATTATGTCTGCCGTCAACTCTTGGGGAACCCATAGCTTCCAGGAAAAGTCCTCGTGGATGGGTATGCCATCATAATGCTGGGTCCTCTTGTAAACGTACCCGTCTACAACTCTCAAGTCCGGCAAGTTCTCGGCGTTATCTGAAATAGTTGTGATCAGCTCCTTGTAACTCTCCGACCTAAAAGCTTCTGACTCCAAATCAATCAAGGCTTCCAAATCTGTGGATAACTCCTCCATATTATACCTGGACAACGTGTCCGGTACGACGTTCTTGGACCCCTGCCTATGTTCCACCTCAAAAGAAAAGGACTGGAGGTGCAAACTCCACCTAGCCAAGCGTCCGCTAAGGTCTTTATGTGACATCAGCCACTTTAAACTGCTATGGTCCGTGATAATGGTGAAAGGCATCAACTCGATGTATGGGCGAAACTTCTTCACCGCCATTACCACGGCCAAGCATTCTCTTTCCGTAACGGAATAATTCCGCTGAGCAGACGTCAACTTCTGGGAGAAGTACGCTATTGGATGCTCTCCGCCTTCTTCGTCCTTCTGGAAAAGGACAGCTCCAATTCCAAGGTCAGAGGCATCACACTGTACAAAGAAATGCTTCCCAAAATCGGGATGCGTCAAAATAGGACTTGTTACCAGGGCATTTTTCAAATTATTAAATGCTGACTTAGCCTCTTCGGTAAAAACGAAATGTTTGCACTTCTTTAAAGTGTCGAAAATTGGAGCCGCAATGGTGGCATAATTGGGTATAAATCGTCTATACCAACCCGTTGCGCCCATAAAGCTACGGGCTTGTTTGGCCGTCGTCGGATAACTGAACCGAGTTATGGTATCCACCTTGCTTGGATCTGGTTTGAGCTCTCCTCCACCAACTATGTAACCTAAGTAACGAAGCTCCTTAAAGCAAAATTTAGACTTGGCCACATTGATAGTCAATCCGGCTGCGTCTAATAATTCCGCTACCCGCTCTAACAGTACCATATGAGTGTCGAAGTCTGGCGATACTATAAGCAGATCATCCAAGTAGACAAAGACGCGATCACGTATTGCTGAGGGGACCACTTTGTCCATTAGACGGCATAACCTTTGAGCTGCGTTACACAGCCCAAAAGGCATTACCGTGAAGTGATAAAGTGGCCTCCCCGGCACGGTGAACGCTGTCTTCTCTCTACTTGAATGATCCAGGGGTATCTGCCAGAAGGCGTCCTTCAAGTCGACACTCGAGATGAAATAAGTATCACCCAGCCGGCTAAGCAAACCTTCGATGTGCGGGAGCGGATAGGCATCTTTGACCGTAAGAGCGTTGAGCTTTCGTGCGTCCAAGCATAGCCGGTTCTTTTCGCCCTTGCGGACGAGAGTTACCGGGTGACTCCATGCACTCTCACTAGGCTCAATAACTCCCATGGCCAACATCCTATCCAGCTCCGCGTACATCAACTTTTGCACTGCCGGTGAAACTGGGTAATGCTTACTCTTCACAGGTACTGCGTCGCCGGTATCGATGGTGTGGACTTCAGACTTTGTCTTTCCCAACCCCTTCTTGGTATAGCAGGGGAATTTTGCCACTATCATCTCCAAACGTTGCCGTTGTAGATCAGACAGGCTATGAACAGTTCTGTCCTCACCAGTCCCACCATCAGCTTCATCACATAAATTAACACCATTGGTAGTGAGGCTCTCAACAGAAGCGAACAATCCGAAAGCCTTCATAAAGTCTACTCCTAGGAATAGCTCTTTCTTCAAAGTTGGTACCAGATAAAACGTGACCTCACGGGTTCGGTTATTAAAGGTAACTGGCACTGTAAACTTGCCTGCCATTCTGTGCGGGGTCTCATCGGCCGTACTAATAAAAGAGTAAAAATTCCGGACTTCAATACCAATTCTTTTCGTAAATTCAACGCAGCCCTTACCTAGACAACACACAGTGGCTCCACTGTCCAGTAGACCCTCTATCTCAGCGCCCTGAATCTGGATTTTGGTATATAGCCTCGCATCGTCACCTTCATACAAAGAAGCAGAAGCAATAGCGTGACGGATTTGCCTCCTGCGCTTGTAACGCTCTCGCGCCCTCTTTACCTTCGGCGAAATGCTACCAAAAATCCTAGCTCTAGCTTCCTCGTATTCTCTCACACGCACATGCAAAGGCTTCAACTCTCTAATGTGGCTATCTTTCTTAATGATCTTTGGTTCCTGATTAACCAGAATTCTAATTGGTGCTGAATCGGAAATATTAGTCGTTGGTATGTATGCTTCGTTCACTGCTGTGGGGGTTCCGTCTGTGTGGAACGCGCTTCCGCAGTACGAGGCGCGCTCCGTGGCCAGTTTCCCTGACACTTAGGACACTTTGGTGTTACTACTCCCTCTTTACCGCAGCGAAAACAAAAAACTCGGCCTATGGGCATCGGACACTCGACGTAGCTGTGACCCCTCTTCCGGCAATTCCAGCAAGTGTATTTAGTTGTATCCCTCAGCGCGTCTACTTCTACACCGACCGTTTCGTTCCTAGGCTCGACGAAAGCTTCTTCGTAATGCAGCTCATGGACTCTTGGCGGCTGGTAGGGCCTTTGCTGGTAAGCCTGCCTTTGTCCTGCAATCATCGCCTCGGCTCGCTTTACCTCTTGGCGGAAATGGTTCAAACCGTGTATTCGTATTGGGAAAATCAAAGCAGCTAGGGACGATTTCAAATTTCCCTTCATGATTTCCACTAGGTCGCACTCATTATAAGGCACTCGTTGTTGGTTCCTCATTTTAATAATTTCATTGAAAAATTCCTCGAATGGCTCGTTTGGTAATTGACGTCTGTCCATAATCCTTTTTTGTATCTGGAACTCATTCTGGAAGCGTCGAAACTGGGCTAAAAATGCTTCTCTCAGATGTCCCCAGTGATTGAAGGGAGCGATCCGCCGCTGTTGCCAGTACCAGTCCAGCGCACTGCCCTCGAGTAGCTGTGGGAAGTCCCTGAGCAGCTCTTCATACGGATACCCGTAATCCTGCCTCATGGACTCTAGGCGAAAAATGAAATCCTCTGCATCCATTATCTGGTCGCTACCATCAAAACGGACTCCCCACTTTTTCACGTCATATCTCGGACCTGGAGATGGTACTGGGGGATATGGCATGCTCTGTGGAGACTGCCAGTAAGGAGCTTCGGCTGGCTGGAATGCATAGCGCTCATGTGTAGCATCATAGTTCGGTGGGGGTCTAAACCCTGCTCCTGGAGCAGACAACGGTGGTGGATTTACCCTTGAGCCTGCCAATGGTGGTTGTGTAACTGGGCGATTCGGCAATTGATTACTTTCTCTGGGTTGGCGAAAACCTGGCGGTGGTAGCAAAAATTGGTTCTCTGTCCTGGCCCGGTGAGCGGGTATAGCCATGCTTGGAGGCGGCTGCTGAGTGACCACAGGTGGACCACTTTGCCTCACACTCGAAATCTGCTGGCTCAACTCATTTCTTAATTGCTTAATTTCTTCCACGCTCCTCATCAATTGCGCCTGCATCAAACCAACGGATGCCGCCATCTCGTTTAGCTCACTGCCATGTCCTGAGGCCCTTTGGAATCCCATGTCATCTCGCCGAAAATCTCGCCGTATGTCTTGGGCGGTCTGGCTAGCGAATTCTGGCGAAACTACCGTGTTGTTTAACGCCTCCGAACTCACGGACACATCACTCAATACATGCGGTGCGGGTGACGATGTCGTCGCGGTATCCACAACTGCGTTGGTAGGATTTGTGGTCGCAGCGGTCACAGCAGTGTTCTCCGCCATCGGACGAGTGTCTGGTCCTGATGCGGAAATCGGAATGTTGTCATTCATGTCTGGCTGTAGCCTGCTTCCCTTTCTGGTTAATACCATTCCTCTATAATCAATTAATAACCAAAAAGAAATACTAACTCGTCAGCCAACGCACACACTCACTATAAAATATGTTGCACACAATTTCAATAAAAAATCAGGGCTTAAAAAACGCAAATTCAAATAAAAATTCAAACCCAAAATATATATAAGAAAAAAACAATAATAATAACCTAAACGTCGATTAATACCTCAACCTAAAACTAAATTGTCCTAAGACTGTAGCCTAAATCTCTCTGAAGCCTGAACAAAAATTCAACATCAAAATTCAAATTATTAACCTAAATAGTAAAAGGCTACAAAAGCTTAGGTAAAGAAAATTAAAAACTTCAATCCAAAAACAAAAACTAGACTGCGAAACGAAAAGTACTTGAAATGCTTAAGATGTTGGGGATAGGTTTTTCAGGGGTGGGTAAGATGAAGAGTAGGGTATATATATTCCAATAAAATTGACAATTATCAGCCTTATTGAACGTGTTATTGCTTCCTTACAGGTTTGTGGGTGCTTCGGATGAACTCTAATGGAAAAAGGAATACCTCACGCAGACTTTGACCGGAGAGATGCCTGGTGAACATTAGTTTGGTCTGAGACCGATGGCTAGGAGCACAATGACCCCTCCAGTCAGACTCCGGTGAGGTACTTTCGGTCTATTGTTACTTACTCTAATGGCTGGTATTGTAGACTAACCCTAAATTAAAGCTATTAGTCCCCTAGTATATTACTAACTAAACTAAGACCATAAATTAGGGCAGACTCACAATAAGATGTGTTTACCAGGAGCCTTCTGCTCAAACCCCAGGAAGGTTGACGGCTTCGCGGACTAATTTATTTGAAATCCTGCCGGGACCGGAAACTCCTAATCCATCACAAGAAAAACTTCCTAGCAAACACTTACCATTTCTAATTAATTCAAACTATTGCAATTATAACAAACCTTAACTCTAGTCTAACCTATGGCTACCAATCCTAATCTGTCTAACGACTTCCGGTTGGGTCCTAGACTAAATGCGAATTCGTTTGTCTTTCTAAGGCACGATTTAGAGTATTGGCAAACGCAGAGGACTCTTGAGATTAACCCTACGTGACCTAAAATCTAAATCGTACTACTAAACTAAACCTATGTTTCTTTTTCGGGCCCCACGTTGGGCGCCATTTTGTCCTGTCCTGGTTCAATAATGGATTCAATATTCTCGATGACCGCTTGTCGCTTGCTGGCATGATGGCGTATGCGCGGCTAGTGCTCGCCGGATGGGGTGGTTCTTTGCGCAAGCGAATCAAACACAGGAACAAAAAGTTTTACATGCCAGTCTAGAAAAGTAAAGGGGATGTCTGGCCCGAAAGAGAAACAGCAACTAAACTAACTAATATGTCTAATGATAAAAAGGAAGCACCACACCTACCTGCCGGAATGCCTTCTCGTCTGGTGTTCCGACGAGGAATAGCCCTCCCTCTGGAGCAGGAGCTCCACCATAGCAACAAAGGAAACCTGTTGCCCCGTACCTACCTCTTCATCTTACTATCCCCCTCCTATCCCCTCCTTAAGATCTACACGATCTTAGTAAAAGACATCATTTTTTTTCAAGAACGTTATAAACATTTCAAGTTGGTTTTATTTCCTAAAGCAATCCATAATGGCCTCATCAAAGTTCAAAAATTCACATTCTTTAAACATTGATTAAAAGGGTAAAACTAGTCACGACGTTACTGCAATTCAATAGACTTTAGCTTAAAAAAAAACAATGTAAAAGAAACTGATACATATACTAATATTTATGGGTACATGGCTAGATTTAATCGGATTTAATGGCCTCTCATCGCTTCCTCTTCTTCTTTCAGGGCTCCTGCCGCCGAACATGGGTCTGCCCCCGCTGGAAGCTTACGTGCTGTCCGTCCGTCTATGTCCGTCCAAATCTTGTAATAGTATTGTGTAAGTATTAGTATTATTAAACAAAAATAAAAGGGTTTTTAAATTAGTTTTCTCTTTATAATTTTCTTTTCATTAGGCCATTATCTCACGCCTGAAAGGATGGCAGTCGGGTTGATTTGGCTGGGACAAACATCCCTACGGAAACTCCCTACCTGGCTAGAAAGAGCTCTATCTATGGGGTATGGAACTAGACCAACCAAAGCTAGACTTGGTCTTTTAAAAGATAAGTATAAACCAAATATAATAAAAATGCCTACCTAACAAAACTAATTTATTCTCTTCTATTTTTAGATAATTTATTCGTCCGTCCGTCCGTCCGTCAATGTGTGGAGTATAGGAGTAAGTCTAGGTAAGCTATCACCTGGGGACACTGCTGAATGTGAGTGCCTTGTTCTGGAAGTCCCACGATGGTGCAGAAAGGATGAGCCGGTGGTGAGCAAGCTGAGCGGTTGTTTTAATCGTCTTTTTTTTTCAATTGATTTTTAGTTTATAATTAGTTCGTAATGTAGTTCTTTTTTTTTTTTGTTTTAATAATAACAGCTTTTTATTCAGTTTCTTTTGCTTTAAAAGATTAGCTATTAAGTCGGTTTTTAAGCGTAGCTTTTAATGCAATTTCTAATTCAATAGTTGGTAGTTTAGTTTTAAAGATAATTTGGTTTTCCTCTTTCTTGTTGATTAGTTTTTGAAAGTTCTTTGGTTTTCTTTTTTTTTTTCAATAAAGAAATAGAAACAGTTCGACTCGGATTTTTTATATATATTTTTTTTTTTTTTTAAACTATTTGTTTTACTTGGGATCTTAATATATTCAATTCATAGTTTTTCTGTTTGAGATCATCCAAATATATTTTTCCTTTTGCTTATTTGGTATTTAATAACCAAGAGCATTAACCAAAAACAACAACACCAAAACTGCACTTGACTGCACTTCACTTTCCTCGTTTCAATTCCTCACTTTTGTTTCGGCTGCCAGGCTCACCTCCGGTTTGCTGCACGTTTAAAATCGAAAAGAAAGATCTTTCTTCCCAGGCTAGTGGCCTATGTTGTCATTTTGTCCATCATGGCGCTCTTCCCAGCCAGAACTTCCTCTGATGGGCCAAATGACAACACCACACCAACTGTCCTACTGTCAATCAGTCAGGGGTCGTGGTTTATGCTAAGCAGCTGACAACGTTCGTCAAATGTCCGCTAGATGGCGCTTCGAGCGACATTAAGGCGCACGCGACACCTTCACACATCCATGGTTCCTGGATAAGAACCACGTCAAATCTCCCACGCTCACGCTCTGGATCCCCCCATAGGATTTTCGCCGTCCTACCGACCGTTTCGCTGTTCCACAATGTTGCATGCGCATTTGTCGCCCACTCCCTTAACTCGGTCTGCGTCGACCCGAAAGGCTTCGGGTTAACCAAGTTTTTTGACGGCAGTCCTCTGGCCTTCACCGCCAAATCGACTGCTCTTTCATTTTCCCTTACTCCGTTATGGCCCGGCACCCAAACGATGAGGATTTTGCCATCCTCAGAGAAGGCGTTAATCTCCTTCTTACACTGCAAGACTGTTCGTGACCTTACCGTCCTGGTTGTTATTGCCCTTATTTCAATTTTACTATCGGTAAAGATATTCACACTCGACGTCCTCCCGTTAGCACCATGCCACTTCACGCATTCCGTGATCGCCCGGATCACCGCCTGCAGGACCGTATTATGGTCAGGCAGTCTAAAACAGATGTCAGTCCCTGGGTTCTCAATGTAAACCTCCAGATCCACTCTGTCCCGTAGCTTTGATCCATCCGTGTACCATGATCTTCCAGATGGCAATACTAGGGTTCCGTCAATCCAAGACTGTGCCGATGGCAGTAGTGCCTCGCACTCGACTTCAAGGTTCATCTCAGGTATCCGATCGGAAACCTCTTCCCTTCCTTCCAGGTTTCCTATCGTCGCCTCGATTATACCGCGATGGTATGAGCTGCTCCCATCCTCAATCCATTCTCCCATCGCCTTAAGTCTCATAGCCGCAGTGGCTGCCTCACACTTAATTTGTATGTCAATGGGTCGGATATCTAGAATAGTTTCGAGTGCCCTAGTGGGCGTGGTCCTCATCGCTCCGCCTATGCCAAGACGACATGTTCTCTGAACCTATTGTACGGTCCTTATGTTGCACAATCCGGGCATAGTGCCCAACATCGAAGTCGTCTTATTGAGGAATCGTGGTGCGATAAATTGGCCCACCTTCGTCTTCCTCGTGAACAGGCATATTTCAGTCTTCTCTGGGTTAACATTGAGACCTCTGTGTCTAGCCCAGTCATATGCCATATGCAAGACCCTTTCGGTCCTTCTGCATAGCTCGTTCGGATCCTTACCCCTTAGAAGTATTATAACATCGTCTGCGTCAGCATCTCAGTCAGCATCCGTAATAGGTTATTTATGGTGGCCACCCATAGGAGTGGCGATAAAATGCCCCCCTGTGGCGTGCCTTGTGCCACTTTCTCCCTTATATTTATGCCATGCGACACACAATTTAGCCACCTGTTCCTTAGCATATGGTTTATCCAGTCTCTAAGGACCTCATCAACCCGGTACTGGTCCAAGGATTGGATCAGTGTGTCGCTCCGCACATTGTTAAAAGCCCCCTCGATGTCAATGCATACCACCAGTGTGCACGTTTTGGCATCGAACGATTCTTCTATTCTATGAACCTCGTGCAGGGCAGTCTCCACCGCGCTTCCCTTGACATAGGCATGCTGTTTGTATTTGAGCAGTTCGCTGGATGTCCTACTCTTTATCATGGTGTCCACATAACGTTCCATGTTTTTGAGTAGAAAGGACGTAAGGCTTATGGATCTGTAGACCTTTGGTGTCGCATAACTTGCCTTGCCGGATTTGGGTATAAACACAACCCTTGCTTCCTGCTAGACTTTCGGAATATATGAAACTCCTAGGCACGCTGTGAAAATTTTGGTCAGACGAGGCGCCAGATAGTCTGTCTCTTTCTCTAGTAACGCCGGGAATATTCCATTGGGTCAGGGTGACTTAAATGGTTTGAAGCTCCTCAAGGATTCCTTCACCATAAATTCCGTAATTATAAACCTTATCAACGTCACTATTCCAAGATTCCAGTGTCTCCGTGAGTCCGTGAGTTAAAAAGTCTACGGACCTCTTTCCCAATATTGCGAATCTCGCCGGTCATCCAGGGTTTTTCTTGGGCTGATTTCCTTTCCCGAAGAGGACAACTATCTTCGAAGAATCCCACCAGTACAGTCGTAATCCTGTTGACATTTTCGTCAATGTCTTCTATGCTTGGACAATCTAAATTATCTTGCCCAAGTCTTCTTCAACTTATTCCGGAAGCTTATCAGATTTGGCGCAGGCCGTGCTATTCTAAACCTAAAGTAGCGATGGTCAGAGAAAGGGTGTTCCATGGAGACGCTCCAATCCTAAACCTCATCGATTAGATTTTCCGAACATATCGTCACATCTAATACCCCCTCCCTAACCCTATTAACAAAGGTAGCGGTGTTACCAATATTAAGTGTTATTAAGTCGTTAGTATTGAAGAACTCTGCCAGGGCTTGGCCCCGCTTATTAGGGTTGGTGCTACCCCACGAAATGTGGTGAGAGTTCGCATCGCACTCTTTTAGCACTTCGTTTCATGTCTGTTTTGTTTTCCTCACCAGCCGTTGCAGCTCCGACGTTGGTGGCGGTGTCGGAGAGTCGGAAGGCAGATAAAGTGATGCCAGGTATGCTCCACCGTCTCCCTGTCTCACTACTGTTGCATCCGACGTTGACAACTCTGGGGAAAATATATAATTCAAATTTCTATGACAATTAACGCAGGTCCTCGGCCGAGTACCAGTGATAGCATAGAATAATTGGTACTTGATATGGTTTAGTCCAGAGACTTTGTTCCGGGTCGTCCATGGTTCCTGAATTAAGGCAATATGAATCTTGCCCTTGCTGATTTTCTCCATCAGAGCGTGTGTAGCAGTTTCGCTCCGGTGGAGGTTTATCTGGATTACCTCAACCATTGGTCCTCCAGTAAATGGGCATCTTGGGAGTAGGTGAAGATCTCATCGTCTGCTCCCTGTTCGTTAGACTGCATTGACTTTCCTGTCACTGCACTGCCTGATGTCATCGTTTTAGGTTCATTGCCTAGTCTAGTCTTCCGACTTTTTATAAAGTCGGTAATGGTTCCATCGTCGGGTCCCTGTTCGTTAAGCATTATTGGGTTTCCATTCTCTGTTCTGCCTGGTGTTTCAATACTAGGGTCTTTGCATATCTTAGCCTTCCAAATCTTAAGTAAATGGGCTTCTTGGGAGAAGGTGATGGTACCATCATCGGCTCCCTATTCGTTGGGTTGCATTGAGTCTCCTGTGGCTGCGCTGCCTAATGTTTCAATATAACGATCCAGACGGTTGAGTGTGGCCGCGGCTCCGTGTTGTTGTGGTGATTTTATAGAAAACAAGCGTCCGTTCCTGTTTGTTGTCGCTGATATCAGTTCGTCTTTTGTTGCACCGTGTTTGTGAATGAAGGGAGCTGTTTCCTGCTTGTTGGTGAGCTGTTTTAATTGCTTTTTGTGAAAATAATTTTCAAGATTGCAAAACTCTTGACTGGAAGGGCAGCTGCTTTGAAAGAAAATAAATAAACATCAGCTGTGCTACTCTTTCAAACCTTTTTGTTGGACCTTGTCATCATTTCAACATATAATCGATTTAAGTGCCTGTTTCATCGATTGCTGAAACTCACAGTGCTGCCATTATACATTTCCTAAAGTGGTGCATAGTTTTAGGCGGTTCATAAAATCTTCCGCCTTATCCCATTACGAACCATTTCTAATCCTCAATCCCCTTTACACTTTACTATTTGCATCATGAGTGTCTCGCCAAAACCAAACAGCCGCAATGATGTGTTTGCTAAACCTATTGAGGCTGGTGCCGATGAACACGTATCTGGGGACGCCAGGGCACCCAAAAGAAATCGGGACAGCATTTTTCAACGATCCTTGGTTGGTAACATATCTAAAACGCCACGACTATCCGATTCACCTTTACGTATGATTCAACTTCTTGATGATCGTTTCGAGAAACTCTGCAGCCGATTTGAAGATCGCATGAAATCCTTACTTCGGGAGTCTGAGAATCGCCTTCTAAATGAGCTAGATAAAAAGCTTTGCGAATTAAGGACAGAAATCGCAGACATTAATGATAGAGTTAATAAACTTGAATCTGCTGCTCTAGAAATTGATCTTCTGAAGGGTGAGATCAAAGAATTAAAACTTCAGGCCCTTAGACAAGAAAATGCCTCAGTTGCAGCGGATGTACGTATATATGGGGTACCGTTTCACGAAAATGAAAATCTATTTAACGTATTTGGGAAAATTTGTGCCAGCTGCAACATTCCTTCTCCCAAGCTCAAAACGATTCACCGCCTGAAGAATAGAAATAATACAAAAGAACGCAATTCACCAGATGCCGTTATTATTGCCACGTTTATGTCTCCTTATGACAAAAATTTCTTCCTGAAGTCACTGTCTGCTTTCAGGAAAAAAAATGGCAATTCCCTTTTGCTCCGTTTATTAGGTCTCGACTCGGATCACAAATTTTACATAAACGAGAATCTATCGAACACCAACTACAGAATACTTCAGGATGCTGTATCGCTAAAGAAGAAAAAACTTATTTACTCGGCGTTCACATTCAAGGGACTCGTGTTTGTTAAACATGGCCCCAACGATGATCCTGTAGTTATTGAACATGCTGACGCCCTAAATAGATTTCGGCATAACGAATTCTCACCGCATTTTGCTAATACCAACGTTCAGTAAATTTTTCAAACTTCACGGAAATTACACAATACTTTTCTCAAACTTTATAACTAGTTTTAAACCATTTTTTAAATTGCTTACCTATTTAATTTTAATATTTTATTTCTTTTATCACTATCTTCAATTTAACAACTTTTACAACATTAATTGTGATCATTTATTCCTCTGCAGCGATACTGATGGTAGAATTTTGATTTATTATTTTATCCTAAAATATGGCGAGCCTAGCTAACCATTACACTAGGGACTTGACGGCGAATATGATTAGAATTCTGGCAGGCCAACGGAGTGGTTTGAAGATATGTCACATTAACGCCCAAAGCCTGAATAATAAGATTGATGAATTCCGATTTATCTTTGAGAATTCAGGTTTGGATGCTATTTGCGTATCAGAGACGTGGCTGAAGGAGACTACTCCTGATTCTTTCATTGATCTTGTTGGGTATACTGTCTACAGGGCTGATAGACCACGCAGAGGAGGCGGCACAGCGATTTATGCCCGCGACAACCTGAGGACTCGCATTTGTGCCAGATCAGTGGCTGATGATAGCATTGAATATGTGTTTATAGAATTATCTGCCACGGAAAGGAAGCTGTTACTTGGTTGTGTCTATAGGCCAAATAACAATATTGACATACAACCATTCTTGGAAGTAGTGGAACACCTTACGATTACCTACCCGGATGTCATTATTGCAGGGGATCTAAATTCCAACATTCTTTTGGACTCAAGTCTCACAGCCCAGATGTCTTCATTGGGCTTATTACCTTTCAACACATCCATGCCGACTCATTTTTCGTCCAGTTCCAGTACCCTCCTTGATTTGTTTTTTGTCAGTGAGATTTCTAAAGTTTCATTGTATGACCAACTGTCCGCATCGTGCTTCTCCAACCATGACTTGATTTTTCTGTCTTACAACTTTGAGATCCTTGGAAGGGAGGAGTCTTACTCATATAGAGATTTCAATTGTCTGGACCACGAAGCCTTACCTTCTTTGATTTCTGATATCGATTGGAGTCTGCTATACCGCATGGAATCGATAGACGATCAGGTGAACTTTTTATCTAGAAATGTGTGCGCTGTCCAAGATTTTGTGCTCCCGATCAAAATGAGACAAATTTGTTCGAAGACTAAACCTTGGTTTTCGGCAGATATTCGTGTTGCAATTGAGTCCCGAAACACTGCATACCGTAGATGGAAACGTTTTAGGACGTCGCACCTACGAGAGGAATATCGCTCCAACAGATCCCGTGTCAATAAGTTGATAAGAGCTGCCAAGATCAATTACTACCTCAGACGTTTTACCTCTGCGATCGGTTCGAGGAAGACTTGGAAGACCATTCACGACATTGGTATCGGTCGCAGATCCCCCGATAACATCACTGATGTGGATGTGGACCAGCTTAATGCTACTTTCACCAATATTCCAACAAACCCCATAGATCCTAGTTTCTATGACTTTGAGTTGACTCTTGGGGATCGTCACAGTGAAGGTTTTGAATTTTCGGGTATAGAACAGAACGATGTGGTACTTGGTTTCTCCATGGTGAAGTCAAATGCAGTTGGATTCGACGGCATTGAACCAAGATTTCTCAAGGTACTATTACCATTTATTTTGCCATACATTACCCACATTTTTAACAGCATTTTGACCAGAAGTTCATTTCCGGTGGCATGGAAGTACGCTAAAGTTATACCCTTACCCAAGAATTGTAGGGAGTTTCGGCCCATCTCCATTTTGTGTTTTCTGTCCAAAGTCTTTGAGAAGATAATGTATAGACAGATATTTTCGTATATAAATGAGAACTCTCTTTTATATGAGAAGCAGTCAGGTTTCCGTCCCGGACGTAGTTGTATAAGTGCTCTAGCAGATGTGGTGGAGGATATCAGGAGTAACTTGGAGAATGACGAATTGAATTTGCTTGTTCTCCTCGACCATTCAAAGGCATTCGATACGGTCGATCACACTATGTTGGCAGCAAAATTAAAAAACCTGTTTCATTTCTCGTCTTCGTCTGTTCGTTTAATCATGTCATATCTCTCCAATCGTACCCAATCCGTGGTTTCGAAGTCATCAGTTTCTAGTCCCTTGCCTGTTATTCGAGGAGTGCCCCAGGGTTCAATCTTGGGTCCTATTCTATTTTCTTTATATAGCAACGACCTGCCAGACCAGCTCTCATTTTGTAAGACCCACATGTATGCTGATGATGTGCAGGTCTATATAAGTAGCACGAAGGAATGCTTAGACGACCATGTCAGGATGCTGAACCATGACCTTTCCAGAATTTATGAATGGGCAAATGCTAATGGCTTGTGCCTTAATCCTCTCAAGTCGAAGTGCATGGTTATTAAGAAAAGGGTTTCACGTTTCACTTGCGATCCTGTTGTTGTTGTTGCTAATGAGAGGTTAGAGATCGTGGCTCGTGCAAAGAACCTGGGGGTGACTTTCAACAGTACCTTGTCGTGGACAGACCATATTAATGCTGCTGTTGGTCAAGGGTATTCAAAGCTTCGCTCGCTTTGGTCCACTCAACAACTTACTCCTCTTTGGGTAAGAATACTTTTGGCAAAGTCATATATTATACCTAGCCTACTCTACGGTTGTGAGCTATTTGCAAACTGTGATTCTCGAAGCAGTCGTAAGATCGATACTTTCTTCAACAGTGTGGTACGCTATGTATTTGGTCTTCGTCGACGAGACTCCACTTTCCGTTTCTCCAGATCCTTATATGGTGTATCATTTCGTGATGTTTTGCTCATGAGGTCATTGACCTTTTTACATAGGATAATATATACACAGGCACCATCTCATTTATTTGAGAGAATCAGATTTGCAAGGTCGAACCGAGGAAACAAATTGATTCCAATGATACACCGTAGCTTAGTCTCTCAATGGCATCTATTTATATTCGCCGTTCAGCTCTGGAACTCTCTCCCGCACGACCTTCAAACCATCAGTAACGTTGTAACATTTAAAGGTAAATTACTAGATCACTTTAGGGATTCTAGATAAGTCTTGTTAAAAATAAATATGTCAAGTGTTAATTTTGATTTGTGAGCGGTAAATAATTGCATACCAATATTTTTCTTATTTTTGATTTATTACTCAAATTAACATCCTATTTATATTTTGTTAGTTTCAAGCTTATTATATTTGGTTTTTTTTTTTTTTTTTTTTTTTCTTTTCTTCTTTTTACATTTATTTATTTATACTTTGTCTAACATTGTAACTTTAAAAGGATTAATTTCCCGTACTATAATCATAAGAACATGCGTTCTTGTTGTGCGGGTGTCAATAAATTACAAAATTACAAATTACAAATTATTAGGATCTTTATCTATCCCAGTAGGGGATAGATAAAGATCCTAATATTGATCTCTCTGTGTTGGATCTCTCGCCACTGCACTGCCTGATATTTTAGTATTAGGATCATTGCTTCTCCTAGCCTTTCCAATATTGAGAGATTCCGCGATTGTCTCGTTGTCGGCCCCCTGTTTGTTGGGCGGTGTTGAGTCACCTGCCACTGCACGGCCTGGTGTCGCAGAATGAAAATTTCTGCCTATCCTAGTCTTCCCAATCTTGAAAAAGACAGCTTTGCTCCCGCAGTGCGCCATGCCTTTAGTCTTAGCCAAACTCGTCACGGAGACTTGATCAATGCCAACCACAAAGAGAGTTCCTTCCTCCTTCTCCTCCCTGTGCATGACCATCCACTTCTCTGCGACCAAACCTTGATTTTGCTTGCGAAGAATCCCAACATGCGTTCCGCCGCCAATTTACTGTCCCATCCCTTGATGGATACCGTAGCCTTTGTGAGCTGGGGGATATCCATCTTTATCACCAGGTCGAGCCTTGCGCCCACCCAGGGAGCGTGAATATCTCTGACGAGCTGTTTTACGGTATCAATACATTCCGCCGACGCATAACGCAGCGTAAAGATGTCCTTTCTAAACTCGTAGCTCATCATTTGTATGGGTTTCACACATGTTCAAAAATCCGATCGTTAACCAGATCCTCCACTTGGGACAGATGATCTGGTGGAATCCTACCGGATGCACAGCCGATATTAATGACTGCATAAGTCGGCTCATCTTTGTTGTGCTTCCTTGCCACTCTGGCGTAAGAGGGCGGCTCCTTACCATTCTCAGCGACCATCTTCCCCTTCCGTGGTGGCTGTGGCCTCCTATTGGAAGTCACAGTCCTCCATGAAGACTCAGGGGCCGTGCGCGCTCCCTTCGTTCCTGTTCCGACTTTGTCTACCTCCGCAGGCCACTGTCTGGGGTCTCCATTGCGGGATAGCTGGCTTGGTTTTCCCAGAGTACTTGAAAGCGGGGAGCTCTATTTCTTCTTCAGTATTCAGTATCATTGTGGTAAGTAAATAAATCCCATGGCAGCCGGTTGTACGTACCGGATTGACCCGATGGAGTTCTCCATCGACAAGGGGTGCCACCACAGTGTTGTACACACTGCTACAACAACAACAAGTAAATAAAAAATCGACTATTATTTTCACAATACATATTTTTTTGTTTATTATTATTTATATGTAATTGTAATATAAACATAAATAATAAACATTTATTATAAGAGACTTAAGGGTTTTTCCATAATATATGTATATGTTTTCAGGCATATGTATAATGTGTAAGTAGGTAGGTAGGTAAATACGATTTCCGCATAGATTAATTAACATAAACAATGTGTACAAAATGCAATAAATTTTGAAACAAGACGAAAACTTGATTTCCTTTTTCGCAATAGTTTAGATAAAAAATGTTTTAAACTTAATTTATATAAATACATGTGTGTGTGTGTGTGTTTGTTTTTAGATTTGTATAAAGAGAAGTGGTCTACACAAAACTTTATGTAATTATTTGTTTTTGTTCTCCCTTAAAAAAAAGAGAACAATAACAGTTGACTTAAATTATGATTTATTTTTATCGTTTTTTCGCGTTTTTGTTTTTTTTATCAAACATCAAATAACAAATTGTAAATATAAAAAAGATGGATACTGAAACGCATATTAAGAATTATAAAAATATTCATATTTATTTTTACACTATTACCAAAAGTACTGCAGAAGAGAATATTATTATTTAGAAAAAAACAAGGAGGGGAGAAAAAATAAATATAAAAATTCAAAATATGTTTTGCTTTCAAAATATTTAGAAAATGTTGCACTTAACTATTATATGCTATAAAAATGTGTTTTAATATTATAATTATGTATATCAAAATATTAATAAGTAATAATAAACAATACATGATGTGTACTCAATGCCTTTGTTTGCATACGGGTATGGGTTGCTTGCTGAAACCTTCAACCTTTGGACTGACTGGCCTAACGCCCATTCTCCATATGTTAAGCGTAGCTAGCTGAAATGCACGCACAATCTCATTGCTGTCGTTGCTTATTGCGGCAGTTGACTTGATCGACGTTTGTCCTTCTCCTTTTCTTTGTCACCGCCTTTTCGGCCGAATATCCTGAACATGCCACTACGCCTTTCTTCTTTGCTTTTGCTGCTGCCTTTTACACCGGAAACGGAGGAAATCGATTGAGCCTCACTCTCACTTGAGCTTTCGGCGGAGACACGTGACAAATTTATTGAATCGGGCTGTAATGATACGGGTCGGCTCGGCTCAAAGCGACTTGTACCCCAACCTGGAAAGGAGAACATACGTTTTTATATAGGAGCAATTAGCAGATTTTCAACAAACAATCTATGCAATTGTAACATGCAGACGATGAAACAGCAAGTAATAAAAACCAAAAAAATATTCAAAAGTTATTCAAAAAATTGTTAGTAGAAAAGTTAGTATTCAAATACATACATCATTAGTTCGTTCTATTTACATTTGGAGAATTTCGGAGATAAAATGAGATTTGAAAAAGGCCGAACAAATAAATCAGAAAAATACAATGTATTTTTATGAGCAGACAAGTCAGCAGGCAGTAGAAGATTTTCACAAAAATTAATACAGGTGATACAACTTATAATCAAGATAAGAATCCTATCCCTTTAGCTGTTTACAAGGCAATTCAGAGCATACGGTTATATGGTCACTGTCTAAATGTTTTGAAAAGAACGAAAGAGACAACGCTGCAACCTGCAAAAAGGGCTGTTGTCTATGGTTGACTCGCTGGCATTGCATTTTTCTGCAGTTTTCATATTTGTACCGCTTTATGGTGCTGCTGTCTGGTGGATGGCACTTTGAAAATCCACATGCTGTTCAAAACTTAGCCAAAGCCAAACAATGACTAGTCTGTGAAACAGCAGCACTGAAGCTGATACCATTTGATGCACTGAATCTACTTATATGCTTAATATTTCTAGACAATGTGCTGCAACCACATCCGTGAGTTTAAGGATGGAGTAGCTTAGCTAAAATGTAACGATGGAAAAAATGTTGCCCACATATATTTCTCTTACATCGAAAAATGCTGTTCGATTAATTTAAAGTTGAGTCCTCCTTTTGTAGCTCTGGCATATCGACGCCCGTTAGAAGTTAATATTTACAATGCTAAGGACCCACTACGCATTACAAAATAGCAAAAAAATAGTTTTCAATTAAAACAAGTAAAAGCGTGCTAAGTTCGGCCGGGCCGAATCTTATATACCCTCCACCATGGATCACATTTGTCGAGTTCTTTTCCCGGCATCTCTTCTTAGGCAAAAAAAGGATATAAGAAAAGATTTGCTCTGCTATTAGAGCGATATTAAGATATGGTCCGGTTTGGACCACAATTAAATTATATTTATGTTGGAGACCTGTATAAAATGTCAGCCAATTCGAATAAGAATTGCGCTCTTTGTGGGCTCAAGAAGTAAATAGAGAGATCGATTTATATGGAAGCTGTATCGAGCTATAGACCGATTCAGACCATAATAAACACGTATGTTAGTGGTCATGAGAGAATCCGTCGTGCAAAATTTCAGGCAATTCGGATAATAATTGCGACCTCTAGAGGCTCAAGAAGTCAAGATCCCAGAGCGGTTTATATGGCAGCTATATCAGGTTATGAACCGACTTGTACTTTATTTGACATAGTTGTTGAAAGTAACAATAAAAAACGGATAGGAATTACGCCCTTTAGAAGCTCAAGAAGTCAAGTCCCCAGATCTGTTTATATGACAGCTATATCAGGTTATGAACCGATTTGAACCATATTTGGCACAGTTGTTGGATATCATAACAAAACACGTCGTGCAAAATTTCATTCCAATCGGATAAGAATTGCGCACTCTAGAGGCTCAAGAAGTCAAGACCCCAGATCGGTTTATATGGCAGCTATATCAGGTTATGGACCGATTTGAACTATACTTGGCACAGTTGTTGGATATAATAACGAAACACGTCGTGCAAAATTTCATTCCAATCGGATAAGAATTGCGCACTCTAGAGGCTCAAGAAGTCAAGACCCAAGATCGGTTTATATGGCAGCTATATCAGGTTATAAACCGATTTGAACCATACTTGACACAGTTGTTGGATATTATAACAAAACACGTCGTGCAAAATTTCATCCCAATCGGATAAGAATTGCGCACTCTAGAGGCTCAAGAAGTCAAGACCCAAGATCGGTTTATATGGCAGCTATATCAAAACATGGACCGATATGGCCCATTTACAATACCAACCGACCTACACTAATAAGAAGTATTTGTGCAAAATTTCAAGCGGCTACCTTTACTCCTTCGGAAGTTAGCGTGCTTTCGACAGACAGACGGACGGACGGACATGGCTAGATCGACATAAAATTTCACGACGATCAAGAATATATATACTTTATAGGGTCTCAGACGAATATTTCGAGTAGTTACAATCAGAATGACGAAATTAGTATACCCCCCATCTTATGGTGGAGGGTATAAAAATAATTGATTCAATCCTTTTCATTTTGTCATTCCGTTTGCAAAACATCGAAATATCCATTTCCGACCCTATAAAGTATATAGATTCATGGTCAGCGTAAAAATCTAAGACGATCTAATCATGTCCGTCTGTCTGTTGAAATCACGCTATAGTCTTTAAAAATAGAGATATTAAGTTGAAACTTTGCACAGATTCTTTTTTTGCCCATAAGCAGGTTAAGTTCGAAGATGGGCTATATCGGACTATATTTTGATTTATTTTCCAATTTGCTGAAATTTGGGTGAGTTGTGTTAGGCCACTCGACATCTTACTTCAATTTGGCCCAGATCTGTTCAGATTTGGATGTAGCTGTCATATAGACCGATCCGCCGATGTGGGGTCTTAGGCCCATAAAAGCCACATTTATTATCCGATTTTGCTGAAATTGGGACAGTGAGTTGTGTTAGGCCACTCGACATCTTCCTTCAATTTGGCCCAGATCGGTTCAGATTTTGATATAGCTTCCATATAGACCGATCTCTCGATTTAAGGTTTTGAGCCCATAAAAGGCACATTTATTGTCCAATTTCGCCGAAATTTTGGACATGGAATTGTGTTAGGCTCTTCGACATTTTTCTGGATATAGCTGCCATATAGACCGATATCTCGATTTAAAGTCTTGGCCCCATAAAAGGCGCATTTATAATCCGATTTTACTGAAATTTGACACAGTGCCTTATGTTAGGGTTTTCGACATCCGTGTCGTATATGGTTCAGATCGGTTTATTTTTAGATATAGCTACTAAAAAGATCAATATTTTGTTATACACAATTGAATAATGGCTTGTACTGATTAGTATTTGGTCCAAATTGGAACATAATTCGATATAGCTGTTATGGGGCATAAGGCATGAATTTTTCACCGGATTTTGACGAAAGGTGGTTTACATATGTACCCGAGGTGGTAGGTATCCAAAACTCGGCCTGGCCGAACTTAACGCCTTTTGACTTGTTTTCAATTAATGTCGTTATTGAATTGTTTGCCATTTTCAATTAACAAATTACTTGAATCAATGAATTTTCTAGTAGAATCTGGAATTTTATTCAATCACAATCGTGATGGAAAATGTTGTAATTTGTAATTAAAAAATTAATTGATTTAGTTACTTTTCATTCGAGTCTTTAAAAAAAAAATCTAATATGAGGCATGAAAATTAATTGAAAATTTCAGAAATTTATTTATTGTATCAAATAAAAAATTAATTCAAATATTCAAACATTTTTTAATTGAACATGGAATTTTTTTAATTGAAATTCTTTTCAATTATTTTTCAAAAACGGTGATTGATATCATCATCTTAGTGATTGAGGCCGTTTCAATTACAAAAATTAATTGGACCGATTAATTTCGCGATTGAAACCGATTTTTATTTTTTTTCTTGTGTAATTGGCCACCAATAGTGAAGGAAGTTATAACCACAAGGGTGTGTCAATTTTGGCAGATGTGAAAATCGATGACCAAGCCGAATAACATCCTCTGTGTTTTTTATGTTCTCGTCAGGATCCTACCCAGAAGTTAAGCGTCATTGCTAACCCTTGCGGCACGTCTTTACGAGGATGGTCATAAATATATTCTCAAGCAGTTAAGATGTCATAAAATTTCTAACAATTGCTGATCGAACTACGTGTTGGTAAAAACAGAATCTGGGATCTATGCATATGCTTCTAGCCAAATTTCTGCTGATTTTCGATATAAGGCAGTACATCAACGAATGACAGATGTACACGAAATGAAGGATTCTTCAGGATTCTGTGGCCCAATCTTAATTGAAGAGTTTTTCACCGTGTTGTCATCGGTTAGACCAGAGACTTACCCATTGTGTCCGTCATGAATGTTGACTGATTGAGGAAATCACTAGGAGTGATTTGAAGGAGCTGTATGACGAGATAGCATAGTTATACGTATCAAAATACAAGATCAAGTGGTGGGAGACACCTCGAAACTTGGTGTCAGAGATTTTAAAATGAGCGCAGAAGATCGAGGCGCTTGGAACGCTATTCTACGTTTGGTTAGTGGAACAAATATTCTGTCATCGCCAAATAAAATAAAGTAAGTAAAGTGGGAATTAGGAAGAAAAAAAACTGTATGTGAATGTGCAGCTTCGTTTTGTTTGTCTGTTGGCGTTTCTTGTTTTATTGTTTAGCCCCGAAATCTTTTTGCGAAACCCCACTTAATCTTTATTGTCTAAAACAGGCTCGGCGGCAGAAAATATCAGATAACACATGCGGCGGAGGCCACCATAGCGCTGAGGTTAGAATGTCCGCCTTTGACACCGAACGCCTGCACCAAGAAAAATTAGTCTGCTGAAAAAGAATTCTTACCTTCCCAAAAAAAATTAGTCTTACCTTCCCATGCCTTGCTAACAGCTAAAGTTGCTTGACGCGTGTCATTTAACCTAACCTAAAGTAGGGCAATATTCTGTTGAAATGCAAAAGTAAATTTGCCCATGAACATTCCATTAAGGAACATGGGCAAACTCTGGAAAACCAAAAACTAAAAACGAGACCAATGGGTCGATTATAGGTGGCGAATTGCGTTTAAGTTGCCGAAAAGGGGGTGGATTCGGCAACCACTGTTTGCTGTTGCTGTTGTGATATTATAATTTAGGAAAATAGTGAAATTTTGATGATTTTAAAACAAACAAAACCTTAGTTTATAAAACAAAAAAAAAAAGATTTTAGCTATATTTAGTATATTTTCCTTTCTCGCTAATTTCTTCGAGAGTTTTCGTTTTACTTGTTTATCATCAAGCATTATAAAAACTTTTGAATATTTTCTATATTGCATAAATGTAAGAGCAAAAAACATTACTTTGAAGACTTGTACGCATTTGTGAACGACTTAGTTTGGAGTTTTTATAAAAAGGTCCTGAATTTTAGAAGCAAGAAAGCATGCATGGAATAAAGCAAAATATATAAATGAATATTATTTTTTAGTGTTGATTTTCAATAGTTCATAAAAATTTACTGTGCCGAGTTTATTTACTTACTTTGACAATTTTAAATCATGAAAAATTATAGACATTAACCTTGGAAGATTATTGCTTATAACAGTCTCATAAATAAAAAATAAAAAAAAATATAATACGAACTAGGCACAATAAAATATATCAAACATTTGTTAGTTTAAATTCGTTTTATATAACAAACACACGCAAAGTTTGGCTATGTAAAAATGAATGAATATAGATATTGGATTTATTTGTATTAACCCGTGGATGATATCCATTCTCCATTTCTTTCCCTAAGATCCCAGTATTATGATGATCTGTTAATGTTAATCCGTGCAGGCACGACGCACAGTGGCGCGGTTTGAGTTTTTTTCATTTCAAAAATCATATCTTTTTAACCGAATGAGATAAGTGAATTATTTTAGCGGCATATGATAGATAAGTGTTCAGCCTTTTTGGTGCTTAGTTATGGCTCATCAATTCAAATTTTTTGGAAAAATGGTAACTAAGAGGAGCAAAACAAAAAACAGTTTTTACAATCTTAGAGATTTTTCTCCTTCTTTAAGGCTCTAATATTTTAAAATTGTCAACCAAAAAATTTTTTTTTCAAATATTTTTTTCAATTTTCTGTAAAATGTTCATAATTCGTAATTTATTTTTTTCGGAATGGAGCTCTTTATTTGTTGAAGGGTTTGTAGTCGTTTGCACAAAGAGAGAGAAATAGATCTGGGCTGAGGATATAGCGCCCTTCCCTGGACTTTCTGCATACACGGATGGGTCCAGATTGGGGAGTATATGCGTAGAAAGGTTTCTGGGGTTGGGCTAAGTACAATCAGAAGAGGTTTTGCTTCTCCCCCTCCCCCCCCCCATTCAAAGTTTTAAAAACTACTTAGTTTTTCACAAAATGTGCTAATTTTATAGCGTATCAAAACATTTTAGCCCCTTTCCAGAAAATGGACTAGTTAGTCTAATGACGCACAGTGGCGCGGTTTGAGTTTTTTTCATTTCAAAAGTCATATCTTTTAAACCGAATAAGATAATTGAATTATTTTAACGGCATGTAATAGATAAGTGTTCAGCCTTTTTAATGCTTAGTTATGGCTCATCAATTCAAAATATTTGGTAAAATGGTAACTAAGAGGAGCAAAAAAAAAAAAACAAAAAATTCCCATGGTATAATCAGATTTCTAGAGCTCTATACTGTGCAAATAACTCAAAAATCATGATGATTGGCCTATAAATGTTTATTTGGTAGCACTTCCAGAGGGTGTCCAAATTTTGCATACTTATTGGAAACTATCTCCACATTCACTGTGTCAAGTTTCAAGTAGATATCATTATCTATTCTAATGTTATGGAATTATTCCAAAGATTTTTCGTCTGTGGGACATGTCCTCCAAACACATCTTGAAGCATATTTTTTTTTTATAAATTTTTTCCTATGAGTGCAGTCCGATTAAAGTTTAAGCTTAATGATAAGAGCCACCTTTTATGCCGAGTACGTGCAGCAAAGGGACGCCACTTGGTAGAGAAGTTTTAACATAGCTGGATACCTTACAAATGTAGCCAGCATTAGTAATGGGATAATCACCGCTGAAAAATTTTATATCCACCACCATAGGATGGGGGTATACTAATCTAGTCGTTCCGTTCGTAGCACCTCGAAATATTCGTCTAAGACCCCATAAAGTATATATATTCTTGATCGTCTCGACATTGTGATTCGATCTAGCCGTATCCGTCCGTCTGTCGAAATCACGATAGCGGTCGAACACGTACAGCTAGCCGCTTGAAAGATACTTAATATTGATTCAGATTTGGATATATTGGTTCAGATTTGGATATAGCTCCCATATAAACCGATCTCCTTATTTGACTTCTTGAGCTCCTGGAAGCCGTAATTTTTCTCTGATTTGGCTGAAATTTCGCATGCGGTGTTCTGTGCCAAATAAGGTCCAAATCGGCCAAGAACCTGATATAGCTCCCATATAAACCGATCGCCCGATTTGACTTCTTGAGCCACTGGAAGCCTCAATTTTCATCCGATTTTACTGAAATGCATATAGTGTTCTGTTATGACTCTTAACTAACTACGGTACAAATTGGTCAAGAACATGATATAAAATCGATCTCCCGATTTGACTTCTTGAGCCCTTACAAGCCGAGATTTTTATCCAATTTGGCTGAAATTTTGCATATAGTGTTATGTTATGATATCCAACAACTGTGCCAAGTACGGTCCAAATCGGTCTATACCCAGATAAAGCTCCCATATTTAAGCAGAATCCATTATGGTGGGTTCCCAAGATTCGGCCCGGCCGAACTTAGCACGCTCTTACTTGTTTGATGTTCACGCCGATGCGTTCGACGTCATAGGCGGACATGCTAATCTTTGTGCCACCGGTAGTCTCCAATTCCGTTTGAAACACATCGAAATATCCATTTCCGACCCCACAAAGTATATATATATCTGATCGTCTGATTCTAAGCCGATTTACCGATGTGTGTCTGTCCGTCAGTTGTATTCACGCTACAGTCTTTAAAAATTGAGATATTGAGTTGAAATTTCTTCTATACGCAGGTTAAGTTCGTAAATGGGCCAAATCGGAATATATTTGGATATAGCTGCCATATAGATCGATCTGGCGATTTAGAGTCTTAAGCCCGTAAAAGCCTCATTTTTTGTTCGATTTCGTTGAAATTAGACACAGTGAGTTGTTTTAAGCCTCCCGACATCCTACTCAAATATGGTTTAGATTGGACCCTATTTAGATATAGCTGCAATATAGACCGATCTTTCAATTTAGGGTCTTATTCCCATAAAAAGCGGATTTGTTGCCCGATTTCCCTGAAACTATGGGTTGTATAAGAGTTCTCGGGACCTTTTTTTTTATTTTCCATCAAAGTTAAAAAAATAGTGAAAAAATGGGTACTTTTTAAATTGTGATTTATCTAGAGAAGCTCAAAGAAATCATTATATATATATTTTTTTGAAAATACTACTATTATTAAGTATACCCAACAAGAGAAAAAATAAAAAATAATAATCCCTTATCCAGTTTTCGAGATATTACACTTGCAAGTGGACCAAATTGCCTAAAAATTGTGAGCTTTTTTGGAAATCAAAAATTGGTAAATTTTGAACGGCCATATCTACTCAACTAAAAATCGGACATTTCTACACGCACGATTTTTGAAATCGTTGGGAAATTTTACATCAAATAGGTTCTTTCAACATTTCGTAGGCGCACATGAAAATGTTGATTTTTGTCACCTGTTTCCTCTTTCCGCGCCCTGTGCGACGTTCAAAGGTGAATGTAGTAAATGCGTTCTAAAGGAACCGGTGAAGGCTTTTAGGTCCTCGAATGAAAATCGTAAACAAAGTATACATTTATATGGCATCTATGACTTAAAAAAAAATAAACTGTTACTTGCGCCACTATAGTGGATGTAAAAAATGTACGGTTCGACTCAGAAATTCTTCCCGATTAGGCTTAGCCATTTTTATCTGGCAGCTTATTCTTTCTGTAAATCCCAAAGACGAACGCTATGAATTTTGGCAGAAATCGGTTTAGATTTGGGTATTTAAGTTTCCTTAACAGAACAATTTCAATATCCGACAAAGTCAAATCATTGGGCAATCCATGCGAGTGCGGAAGTTTTAGCAACTTTTCGCGACGATGCTTTTACAATGCGTTATAATCGTCCGCATGAGTCGCGAAACAGTCTTCTGGGATATCATTGGACAATCTTTTGCGTGTGCGGGAGTTTTGGCAACTCTTCGCGACGATGCTTTTACAATGCGTTATAATCGTCCGCATGAGTCGCGAAACAGTCTTCTGGGATATCATTGGACAATCTTTTGCGTGTGCGGGAGTTTTGGCAACTCTTCGCGACGATTCTTTTACAAGTCATTGCATTATAATCGTCCGTATGAGTCGTGAAACACTCTTCCAGATTATCATTGGACAATCCATTGCGTGTTTCGTAACTACTTGCGTTATAATCGTCCAGAAGATTTGTTTATAAATCGCCTGACTTAACTTTTCGTTATTGTTTTTATTTTCATACGTGATGTGTTTAGGATTTGTATTGAATTATGCTATTCAATGTTTTGTTTTGAGTGGACAACTTTCACAACAACCAGATTTCTCACTTGGCTTTTAAAACTTATAACGTTACTCGTCCAGGGCAGTGGTGCGCAACTCTTTTAGAAAAGTATTTAATTAATCTTCCAAATCACAATTTTTTACTCGTCCACACGATTCTTGCGCGAGGCTTATATATTCCAAGACTCTTCTGGCTTACTCGTTCGCAACTAATATGGATGATTCGCGGAACACTCTACCAGAAGAGTCGTCTTAAGGACACAATTCCTCACGACGGGAGAATCAATCGTCTACGACTTTTAGACGAGCTCGTCCGCGATCATCCGCGATCCTTCATCTAGAGGATTCGAGGAAGATTATTTGGCGATCAAAAATGTTTGCAGGGCATTACTTTCATATGACTTTGCGTGTGTTTGTATAAAAATAATATCAAATTTGTTATGTTGCTAAAGCATGTTACACAGATTATACCGAAAATGTTATGTACGTTTATATGTATTTGTACACATATGAATATGTATAAGAAAAGTTTAAACCAAAATACCATCGCTGTTATTATTGACGACACTCATGTAACTTGGATTATTTATGGAGTTATTTTCAGTGATATTGATGTTGGGATTAGTCGTGAAATGCCACACCGTACGACTCTGTTGAGATGTTGTTGTGGAAGATGACATCACCGTCGTCGTTATTGCCGACGGAGATGTTGTGGTAGTGTTATTGTGATGATGAAGATGATGGTGATGTCGAAAAGATGCCGATGGCGACGAGGATGATGGTGGGGACGATTTACAATTGTTATTGTTGTTGTTATTATTGAGACGCTGCTGGTGTTTACCATTGTTGTTGTTGTTGCTGCTGATGCCTCCACTTCCGGTTATAAGAATAACATTATTCGCATTGGGACTACTTCCACTGCCCATACTTGAATTGGAACTGGTGGATATGGTCGTGTGTACAGTGCGTTTTGTATGGGTGGGTAGCGTGGCTGATTGTTGCATTTGCTGTAGACCGGTTGCAGTTTCCATTTCTATAAATTTGCTCACTAGATCGGAACGTCCTGAACCCACACTACCGCGAGGAGCCGCAATTACTTTATGCTGCTGCTGCATTCTCACATTGTAGCTTCCTGCTCCTGGTTGTTGATCGGGTAAATGGCCAGAAGCTGCGGCAGCATTAAATGCATTGATGCGCTGTTGTACTTGGGCCTGATGTTGGTGATGCTGTTGTTGCTGACCAGCAGCAGCTGATGGCGGCATTGTGGTTGGCAAAGGTGGAGGATTTTCTATATGCGTCACCGTTTGAATGTATGACAATGTGATTTTTCGATATATTGTTTTGAGGGGAGAAACGAAACACAATGACACAATGTTGCATTAAAGTAGGATGAGGGGGGACAAAACACAATTTATGATGCCAAAGACAAGGACAAATTGTTGAACTCAAGCTTATCAATGTTTATAGCTTACTGTTTTCTTCATACCTGATAGTCTAACCTCACTATGGCGTTTTAAAAGTACCACACCATCATCATTGGAACCGTTTTGTAAACGTGTCATACTACCTCCCATCATGACCTCGGACCCATATTCTGAAATTAAGAGTTTACTTATAGATGTCAAATATCTTAGGCGTGCATGTGATGTTTGTAAGTACCTGTACTGATTGTAGAGGAATTTCGCATGACTACGATATTCTCGGTACTTTGACGGTTGGGAACCGGTGGCGGGGCACCTCTGGGTGGTATGGGTGGCTTGTGTTCAAATCCAATGGAGGATGTTGGCGAAGAAGGCGATGGGGGTTGCTGTATTAAAAAAAAAAATTAAAAAAAAAAATGTGTGTCACAAGAAAATCGTAAAGTTCTATTACACATCAGTGCTGGATCAGTACAAACCCCTCACTACAAAACAAACCATACGAATTGGAAAGGGATAGCTACGGTGACAACTTGGTTGGTGTTGTATTCATTTCGTTTCGATCTACTAATGTACGACACCAGAAAGTATTTGAGAAGAACTACGTGAACGATTGAAACACATCATACCGTGGTTTGTGTGTTATTGTAGAGTAGCTACAACGGCAGCCGCGGAAAATCAGCGGTATCGAACGGAGAGTCTCAGTAAGAGGCCGGGAGGTACCGACTCTTGCACAAATACAGAGTGCCTATGATGCACGATACGACAAGGCGAGTTATTGGCGCCTTTAAATAACCAATGGCCACCCTGTTCTCTTGGCGATTGGTCCTTTGGACTGAAATGGGCTTGCTCACTTACAGGAGCTTGACGAGGATCGCCACCTCTACATGAAAATGTGGCTACAACAACAACAATACTGGCTCTATGCATCCTAAGTATAGTGGACTGCAATCGAAAGGAAATACAACGTTAAAAACATTATACCAACTCCAAACGACATGATGTTTTGGTATAAGTGGGGCTATGAGAACCACGCCACGCCGACTAGGGAACTAGAGAAGTTTTTGAACATCAGGCGCTTAGACATACAGATAAAGCATAATACAGCTCTCGTGTTTAGAAAACTAGAGCAATGGGGAATGGATTGAAGGTAGTAGGTCATACCAACGTGCAATAATCAGTGTGGCCACAGGTTAACAGGATGGAACTGCAGTTTTCGGACCGAATACCTAATACGACAATTGATCTCGGATGTAAAACAGAAATACCAAGAAATAAAGAATGAAAGAAACACCAGTACAAATATCAACTGGTAGTTGTGTTGCTACGAAGCTGGGGAAGGGAACGGGTATGGCGGTTAATTTTTCCACTTCTGCAATTACACTGAAGCTAACTTCGTAAACGCCTTAAGTCGGATTATTTAGAAAACATAATGTCCTACCCATTACAACTAAAACGAGGTGTACCATAAGGTTGGATATTGGACCCTCTGTTATTTTCATTGCAAATTAACGACCTGGCGTCCTGGCTTGAACATTCCAACATTCATGTATATGCAGATATCTAAACTAAATACTAAACTTCCCACGAACATTCCATTAAGGAACAGGAGATACTTCTCTCATATCAATGAGTGCAGTCCGATTAATGTTTAAGCTCAATGACAAGGGGCCTTCTTTTTATTACAGAGTCCGAACATCATGCCGAACGTCAGAGGTTAGCATGTCCGTCTATGACGCTGCATGCCTGGGTTCGAACCCAGGTGAGACCATCAGAAAAAATGTTCAGCGATGGTTTTCCCCTCCTAATGCTGGCAACATTTGTAAGATACTATGCCATGTAAAAACTTCTCTCCAAAGAGGTGTTGCACTGCGATACGCCGTTCGGACTCGGATATAAAAAGGAGGCCCCTTATCATTGAACTTAAAACTTGAATCGGACTGCACACATTGATATGTTAGAAGTTCGCCTATGTTCCTTAGTGGAATGTTCATGGGCAAAATTTGTTGTTTGTGGATACCTCACAAATGTAGCCAGCATTGGTAAGGGGAAAACATCATCATCACAGGCGGATATGCTAACCTCTACGCCGCGGTGACCTCCAACTTTATCATAGCTGTCCTAAATCTCAAGCGTCTCGAGGATTCCCTGAGATTAACGAGGATTTAGAAGGATTTGGGCAACGGCAATAGCTCACGCTGTTGCTCCGCGTGCCCAGGTTCGAATCCTCCCTAATAGGCAAAAAACTTGAAGAATGGAAAATTCGGCAGAGCCCTGCCAGGATTCGAACCTGGGTACACGGAGCAACAGCGTGAGCTATTGCCGTTGCCTAGCGTTCGAAGCCATCAATACAACTTCTAACAGATGATCAAAATCATGTGTGGTACGCAAGAAGTGTAATTTACCACAGACAAAATGTCTGCCATTACACAAAAATAAATGCATTCGAAAAAGTGCAGCTAATAAGCAGGGTTATCGAGCTTGGTTAATGTGGTAATTGTATCATAGATGCGTTTTCGCAATTAATACAATTCGAATACAACATAGCAACGCACGACCCTTGAATATGGTTGAAAAGTCTTCTAACCAAAGACGAAACGCGTCCCATAGTGGTTGGTGTGTGTTGCTATCTTTGGCTTTCCTTTTCCATTTGCATCTCCGATCATTGAGCTCGTCTCGAAAGAGAAACAAACAAAATTTTTTATTTTTTTTTTTACTTATTGTGAAGAATAATTGCATACCATTGTAACTTCGTGCACTTTAATTATAAGATTATTGTTGTTGTTGTCATAACCGCATTTGTATGTGGAGGTGGCCATCCTCGTCATGCTCCTGTAGATGAGCAAGCTCGTTCCGACCCAAAGGACCGATCGTCGCGGGAACAGGGTGGCCATTACTTATTTGAAGGCGCCAATAACCCGCCCTGTCATATCAAGCATCATCGGCACTCAGTATTTGTGCAAGAGCCGGTGCCACCCGGCCTCTCACTGAGACTCTCCGCTCGATACCGCTGATTGTCCGCGACTGTCGTTGCATCTTCTCCGTATGGAACATTCCACCTGTGGACGCGCCCAGTAGCTCGAAGCTAAGCTTCTCATAACAGCAATCAACACCACACCGATCGCTTTACCAAGAAGAATTTGATTTGATTTAATTGTTCGTTTCCACATGCCTCAAGATTACAATAATTCCGTGCCGGGATAGCTGTGATCACCACACAGGCTGGAACATTGAGATCCGAATGTTCCAGCCTGTGTGGTGATCACAGCTATCCCGGCACGGGATTATTGTAATCTTGAGGCATGTGGAAACGAACAATTAAATCAAATCAAATTCTTCTTGGTAAAGCGATCGGAGTTAAGGACATGGTCGAGGAACGCTCACGTTGATCCAGACTGGAGGAAGACAAAATGGATACCGTGGGAAAGTAGGAAGGAAATCAGTACGGTCTTCAGCGTTTAGGCAGGTCCCATAGGATACCCTTCACAGTAAGTAACTAACTGTAACACACAGTTAGTATGGAAAAGGTCTTATCGTTTGGGACCTTTCCCTGTAGACGCGCCCAGTAGTTCGCAGCTAGCTTCTTGTGATAACAATGAACACCATACAGATCGGAGCTCAAAGTTCCAGCCTGTGTAGTTATTGTAGTTATCCCGCGCCGGAACAGAATTCTTGTCACATGTTGTTGTTGCTGTAGCAGTGTGTGTGCTGAGGCGGCAGACCTTGCCGATGAAGGACTTTATCGGATCGATCCGGTACGTACAACCGGCTGCCATGGGATTGTTTTTATATGTTAGGTTTCTCGAGATTCTTTACAGAAAGGCTTTTCGAGGTTCTTTTCAGAACTGGCATATCGCACAACTAGGCTATTACTGGCTAAGGTGTACGTTCGCAAGGACATGGAATGAATAAAATAGCGTACCCTCTTCTTGGATCTAATCTATATATTCTGTATCATCAGAGCAGATGTTCCTGGCCGTTGATATACTTCTTTTTTTGTACTGGGTTTAAAATTCAGAGTTTTTTATTACCAAAGTTCTTTATGAAATCTGCGATTGAAACAAAATCACCTCGAAAGGGGAGACCCATGACCATATCGACTTAAAAGTCTAATAAACTGTCCTATACCACTCTTTACGGACAGTTTACTCTTTACTCTTTAGAGGACAGTTTTGAATCAATTAGCCACGTTTGAGCGCTTCAGAAAATAAATTTCTTGTTGGTTTGATCTTCATTTATTCTTTCTTTTTAAAATTCGCGGAAGAAGAATACCTAAGCCAAGTTTTGCACTATATTATGTAGGCTTCTATTTTCCAATCATAAAGCCAATGCCTAAGTTATTAAACTCACCTGTTGCTGCTGTTGCATTTGCTTTTGCAAAAAGTTCATTTGAGGTGTAGTGGAGTTAACGGACATATTACTGCTGGTTACGGAATTGGTGCGTGAGGCGGTTCGCCTTTGGGAATCGGGTGAGGAAGTGCGTGAGCTGACGGGGGATTCAACAGTTTGACCACTGGCTACTTTAATATCAGGGAAGCTATTTGATTGTTGCTGAAAAAAAAGCGAAAAGAAAAACGATAAAAACACACACAATTTTAGAGACCTGCTAAGTTTTACCTTCATGGAATCATCGTAACTTAACAATTGTAGATTTGGCGGTAGACTAGCGTGGAAGGAAATCTTACGAACCCAATCGTTCATAATATCCAGGGAAGGTGCTTCAAACAAGAATTCCGAACCATCGGGCAATTTTAAACGGAAGACATATTTCTTTTTCGTATAGTCCTCCGCGCGTTCGCATTTGGCACCCAAAATGTTGACCGGAGCATTGGCGGTTTTTTGTTGCAAGAAATCGTTTTCATCCTTGAAGAAACACAACAATTGGCCACATAGCACAGTGTGGAATTGTTTCCAGGAGCGTACGGGGGCCTTTTTGCCGCCCGATTGAAGGCCATGTTTACGTTCTAGTATACCTTGTATTTCGACGGGCGGCAAATCGAAGCCTTCTCCCTTTTGATTCTTGCGGAACGACTGGGCGCGGCGACGTGTGGTGAACGAGGGCGTACGTTTTGGTTGTTTCGGCTGAACTTTCATTGACTCAGCTCTCTTGACATTCTGATCAGAGCCACGTCTTAAGCGATCGCCAAAGATGGTGGACGAGGAGCTCTTCTGTAGGCCGTATTGATCATCTTCGTATGATGGCCGCACAGGCATTTGCGTATTTTGTGGTGAATTTGTGGCAGAGCTGGATGTGGTGATAACCATAGGATTGGAGAATATCGGTAATTTTTCCTGATTGTTGGTTTGGTTTCTGTGTTCCATTTGTTTCTCGGTACGCCTTCTTTCCTCGTTGAGGCGTTGCAGTTCCTTTTGTTTCAACATTTCCAAACGTTCCTTTTCCAAGCGCTCCTTTTCCTTAAGTTTGGCTAACTTCTCGCTCTCAACTTGTTTGCGGAAACGTTGTTCCAACAGTGTAATGCGTTTGATGGCCTGGAATTTCTCCTCTTGGGCCTCCACAGTTTTTTCAAAGTCCGAGTGGCGTCTTAGCAAATCCTCCACCTGTGGTATAGATTCGCCCAGTTTGGTGTCCTTGAGCAGTGGTTCTCTGCTTACAATCCAATTTTCCAAAATATCGGCATCCTTCAAGAAAATCTGTGTGTCCAAATTCAATTCGTATATTTCCTTGCGTTGCTGTAGAGTCAGTTCCAAGAGATCATGTCTTTGCTTGAGCACTTGTATTTTTTCTTCGATTTCGTGGGCCAGGAAGTGTTTTTCCTTGATAAGTTTTTCACCCTTGGTCTTGAAATTGGCAAAGGCCTCATCTCGAGCTCTGATTTCCGCGTGATGTTCTTTGACACTGGCCAACAATGATTCAGCCCCAGCGACAGTATTGGCCAAATCGGGTGCTGTGATCTTTGCCAACATTTCATTAATCCAGGCAATCAAATCGCGGTATTCATCGAAGTAAGATTGCAATTGTTCGGCTTGTTGGAGTTTCTCTTTGCGCACGTTCGATTTCTCTGTAACATCAGCCCAGGCTTCAATGGTCTCATCTCGCTTGACTTCAATATGTTCCTTGGCGTCGGGGTAAATCTCTGCCAAATTGTTGGCTTCATTCATTACAGAGTTCACTTGATCGCGTATGGCTTCCAGTTCCGTCTCAAACACCAAGTGTTTGCGGTTCAAAGCTTGAATGCTTTCCAAATCTTGGCCATAATCTTCGGAAATCAAATTGGCCTCCTTCTCGTTGATCAAGGCGATTGTTTCATCAGCCACACGATCATAGACGTGAACTTGTTTGGCCCCATCTAAAGCATCTTTGCGGGCCGCCACAAGATCCTTAAGTTCTTCCCACAGCTGTTTTGTTTCATCGCGCTTGGTTTTAATCGATGTTCTGTAGGGATTGTTTTCCTTGATGAGTTCTTCGCCCTTCTTTAGGTGAGCCAGAACTCGCGATTCGTTGGCTGTGAGATTGGAAACGAATGTCTCGAATACCAAAATCAGCTGCTCGACATGTTCAACATCCTCACCATAATCTTCAGAGGCAGTCACTACCATCTGGTCGTTTATCCATTCGTGAAGATCTTCGGTTTCTCGCAAGTACTCGAAAAGTAATTTGCTTTCCTGCAGACGCACTTCACGATCCTTGGAGAGACGCAAAAGTTCTTCGTACTGCTGGTTAACGGCATCTTGCTTCGATTTAATGTTGGCGCTGTCAAAGTGATGGCGTTCGATTAAATTTGATGCCAGTTTGTTTACCTTTTCGATGGAGGGCCTAAAGGATTGCAATTCTCTTTGAAGCACCTCCAGTTTCTTTTGATGTGTCTGTACGGAGAGTTCATCCTTACCATAGTCGGATGACACTACAATTGGCCTCTTTTCCTGTATCCATGTCTCGGCTTCATTAGCTTCAACGTAAAACATTTGCGATTCAACTGCATCCAGCAGCCGCAATCTTCTAATGCTGCACAATTCTCTGAGTTTGACCAATTTTCCCTTGATGCGATCACATTTATATTGGATTTGTTCCAAGGCGAAGTGGTTGTCACGTATCATTTGATCTCCTCTCTGTAGCAGAGACTGAATCAAAGGCTCCTGTGACAGCAGCTCTGCCTCCAAAGCTTGATGTTTCTTTTGCAATGTTTGTACAGCCGTCAGGGAGCTGCCTAAATCTTCTGAGGCAGCAATGATTTCCTTGTCAGTTAACCATTGCAATTCGTCCTCGGCGTCGCGTATGAATTGCTGCAGGCTGAGAGAATCTTCCAAATTTTCTCTTCTAATACCCAAGGGCTCGTGCAGGGTGTGGTAGCGTTTAATGGTTGCCATAGCCCTCTCGTGAATCTCATCCTTGAGGAAGTGATCGGCTTGGAAGAATTTCTCATCTTGTTGCTTAATTTGATCGGCCAACTCAGCATGGTGGGCCACATCGGCTTCTAGACGTTCATGTTTCTTGATGAGGTTGGTGACAGCTGCTAGATCCTTGCCATAGTCCTCGTTGGATACATGCGACTCCACTTCATCCATCCAGTTGTTGAATTCTTCGACACTGCGATTGAAGGTGAGGGCCTCGTAGGCCTGGTTGAGCTTATGTTTCTTTTCCTTTGAAGCTGATTTCAGTTTCAACCAATCGGCCTCAAGCATTTCCAGTTGTTGAGCTATCTCATCCTTGGCATAGTGGTCGTTCTTAATAAGTCTTTCACCTTCACGGATGACGTCTTGTACCCTGGAGGCATTATTGAGCAACTCACTATCGAAGGCGTTGTGTTTTTGCAATTTGCTCTGCAAGTTGCTGGGCTCTCTGTAGTTTTCATCCATAGCCACTTGCATTTTCTGGACCAACCAACGATCAATTTCATAGAGACTGCGTAGGAATTCTTGCAGCTGCAACGATTGTTGCAACCTCTGTTTGCGTTCTTGGGCTAGGTTATTCAATTTCTGCTTGCGTCGTACCACATAGGACAATTTATCCCTGATGACATCAGCGTCATTTGGTTCTGCCTCCAATATGGACATGGCAAAATTCTCTAGTTGGGTCACATTGTCCGAGTCCAATAGTTTTTCGAATGCTTCGTGTTTCTTTAGAAGTCTCTCAACGGCGGTGTAAGAATCACCCAAGTCGTCATTGTTGAGAAAAGCTTCCTTGTTGCCCAACCAAATTTCGACTTGCTCCACCTGAGCCTTAAATAATTGCAGTTGATGGGCTTCGGTTAAGTCTCTGGCTTGCTGGTTCCAGGCATCGTGCAAATGCTGGTGTAGCTCTTCCAACGCCTTAAGATTCTTCTTCACTTTGTCCGATTTGTCTTTGCTACATAATTGCTCGCCCTGAACCTTCAGGTCTTTGAAAGCCTTGTCGCGGCCATCGATTTCAACTTTACGCTCTTGATGCAATTCCAATTGGATCTCGCAATCGCTAATGGTCATTGGTGTTGGTGAGGCGTTCATCTTCTTAATCATATCGTTGACCCAAAGCTCCAGTTCACGTACATCGGAAACGAATTTATGGACCAAATAAGCCTCGTTCAAAAGATTGCGTCTCTTCACAGCCAAATCTTGTAATTGCTTCCAGGAGGCAGAAAGTTCATCCAATTTGCAAGCAATATCCATGGCTCTTTCGGGGTATTTGTTTTGTAGGGAACGGGCGTTTTGTTCATGCTCTGCTATTTTTTGTTTTACTGCGGACATGTCTCGTTCGAGGGCATCTTCTCGTCTAATCAGTGCCTCGACTGCTGCCAAATCGCGTCCGGTATCCTGGGAGGACATGGCCAATGATTTCTCAGCAATACGTTCGGCTGTATCTTCTACATCTCTGTTGAAAACATGAATCTCATTGGCACCACCTAAGAGGGCGCGATAGGCATTCAATGCTCCTTGCAACTCCCTCCATTTGTTGTTGAAGCCACGTCGGCGTTTATCAATGTTGGCTGATTCGGCGGGAACTTCTCCTTGATTGATGAGCTTGTCGGCCAAACTGTTGATGTGTTTGACACGTTGATCATCCACTCGCATATCGGAATCTACATCGTCTAATTTGCGCATCAGGGCATTGCAGTGTTCCAAATCTCTGCCTGTGTCGCTGGCTTGCACCATCATCTCTTTGTCTCTGATCCATGCCTCGATCTTATCCAATTGGTTGTTGAATTCGAGAATGTCTTGAGCTTCCTCCAAACCACGTCCACGGTTGTCCAATTCATCCAAAAGACTTTTCCATGCCGACAATACACGATCGATGGCTTGTTTGATCTCGGGCGACGACTCATGCTGCTTGGACAGAAGTATTAGGCCCTTTTCTTGAATTTCTTTAATGCGACCCTGGTTAGCGGCAACTTCAGCTTGGAATGCCTGGTGTTTTTGCAGTTTCTTGATCTTTTCATCCAGATTGGAAACTTCGTTGTAGTTTCCACCATCGGCTTCGAGTTTCTTCTTCTTTTCGTTTATCCAGGTTTCAGCCTCGGCACAATCCCTTACAAACTGAGCATAAAGCAGGGCATCTTCCAATTTGTATCTACGGACTGCACACAGATCCTTAACCTTTTGGCGCCTGGACAGAACGCCTTGCAAGATAGTCTGGATATTGGCACTGTCATAATGGCGTTGTTCAATCAATTTACGCCCATGCTCCTGCAACAAGGCCACCTTCTCTTCCTGGGTATTTATAAGCCTCTCGAATTCGTCGTGTTTCTTGATTTGATTCTGCACATCCTCGACCGTCTGACCAAAGTCGGAACTGGAGAGGGCCGCTTGTTGTGAACTAGACAGGTTGTCGATTTGTTTAGCATCACGCAAGAAACAGAAGAGATCTATCTTCTGTTCCAGCATTATTTTCTTCTTGTTCCAAGCTGTGTGCAATTTAGCGCGCTCATCCAACATGGCAGAACATTTCTCTTCTACCTCCGCGGCAGCATAGTGGCCTGTTTGGACCATCGAATCGCTTAGTTCATTAAGGGAGCGGAATTTGTCTTCGCGGGCCTCTATTTCACCATAAATGGCATCGTGTTGAATCTTAAGGGCTGTGGCACCGGCCGCATCGCTAACATGTTCTTCGGCCTGCAAAGCTGCCCGCAGATGGGAGGACCATGACATGATGTCACGCACATCGGTGAGGAATGTTTGCAAGTCGTAGCTAGCAGCAAGGCGATCGCCTCTAGCACCCGAACGCTCCTTCAAATCATTCCAGGCGGCCACAACCTTGTCCTGCTGTTGTGCAATTGCAGCAGCATTCGAAGGGTATTTGGCTTGAAGACGCACCGAGTCTTCGACTAAAACCTGCAGTTGTGCTTCTAAAGCGACCAAGTCATTTTCGAAGCCTTCGTGTTTACGCATCAAAGCCAAAGCAGAATTCAAGTCCTTGCCCAATTCGGTGGAAAGGGCTGCATTCTTATCTTGAATGCGGAACAAGGCCTCGGCCACATCACGGTGGAACCTGTGAATCTCTCCGGCAGCATGCAGTTTTTGTTCACGTAGGTTGAGCAACTTGAGTAGATTCTCCCAGGAGGCCCTCAATTGTTCTTGTCTCTTCTCTACATCCGTGGCATAAGGACTTTCAGTGTCAATGAGCTTTTTGGCCAGCACCTCACACTGATCGACGCGATCGGCACCCACTTCAACGCGATGCTTCAAATCATCGAATTTATTTTGCAGCAGTTGCAGATGTTCGTAATCTTGGCCATAATCTTCAGAGGAGGCCACTTGTTCCTGCTCTCTGATCCATTGTTCTACTTCGTCGGACTCCAGGAAGTATTCGTGCATATACAAGCTCTCCATCAAACGCAATTGACGTTGCGATGCCAGTTTATGCAAAGACTTTAACATCTTCTCAATCAACTGTTGTTTGGCAGATAGAATCTTGCTATCGGGATGATTGGCTGCCACCATGGCGGCACAGTTGTGACCCATTTCCGTGACAATACCAGTGTAGGTATCCAATTCCAATTCAATGGTCTTGTGTTTGGTCAATAGCTTGGCGGCCGAATCACGATCGCGTCCGTATTCGGTGGAACGCAACGCATTCTGTTTTTCACCTAACCAAGCCTCTATTTCTCCGGCATCGTATAGGTACTGTTGGGCCTTCAAGGACATTTCCAATTTTTTGCTGCGCTCATTGGTATTGTATTCCAAATCATTCCAGGCATCCTCTAGTTGATTGCATAGATCTTTGACCTTCTCCTGTTCGGGATGTTTTTGAGCAACCAAGGCTTGGCCAGCTTGCAAAGCCTTATTGATCATTGGACGATGTCCCTTGATTTCAGCCTCCAATTTCTTGTGTTTCTTGGAAAGGGATTGAGCTTGGTGAAGATTTTGACCCAATTCATTCGATTTGGCAGCTGGCAAGTGATCGTTGATCCATTGGAATTCTGTATCCAGTTCAAATACAAATTTGTGATAATTCAGACTTTCGTCCAGTTCATCGCGCCTCTTCTGCATGGGATCACGCAAAAGTTTGAAGCGATTTTGTATGTCCTTTGACTCATCCTTGATGTTGGCAGCATTAAAGTGACCTTCATGGGCCATTTCTTCCCCAGAGTTCACCAGCTCGCCAATCTTCTGCTCCCACATAGTGATCTCAGATTCCAACAACTGCTGCTTATTGATCAAGTCTTTGCAGCTACGCAAATCATTGCCTACATCCTTGCTCTTAAGGGCAGCGTCCAATTCGCCAACCTTCTTCTTGGCATCTTCAATGGCACGATTGTGTTCCCGCTGTGAGGCGGCTTGTTCAAGCTTCCGACCCTTATCTTCAGACAAAGCCAAGAGATCCTTCCACTTCTTATTGAGATCGGAGACTCTCTGCTCTACCTCTGGTTTGCGATTGTTGGCCGCTATGAGCTGTTCACTGTCCTTGTTGACATTGCGCAATTGTCCCTCGTTGGCCCGAAGCTCTCGCTCGAATGCCTTGTGTTTTTGCAACTTGCGTGGTAGATTTGTAAGATCACGGTAGTTTTCATCGCCGGCAATTTTTGTCTTATCCATTAGCCAGACATCCAGATCATCCGCTTCGGCCGCAAATTTATGGAAGTCCTTGGACGCTTGCAAAGAACGCTTACGTTCAAAAGCTCGATCCTTCACACCTTTGCGTTTTCCCAAGACCTGATTGCGTCTATCATCAACGCTGCAAAGAGGTGAATGTTAAGGATATTATAGTTGAACTTGCAGCTAGCGATATACTTACTACTTGGAGTCATAGTGGTTGTTGGCAATCAGTTTGTCGGCATTGTCGGAGAAACCTTTCAGAATTTTGTCCTGGGCCATTAGACTCTTTTCGAAGTCTAAATGACGCTTCAGTATGGCCTCCACTTCATCCAAAGAGTTCTAGAAACAAACAAAAGACTCAAAAATAAATAGCAAGTTATCTGATTGCAATTTCCGACTAGAACTTACACCCAAATTCTTGGGAGCCAAAAAGGCCTCGTGGCTCTTGGTAGTAGCATCAATTTTATCCGCTTCTCGATTGAAGATTTGCAGTTCTACACCTTGCTGCAGCCACTTTTGCTTCTCCAACCATCCGCGGTGGATGGCATCCTGTTCGGCCTTTAAGCGCTCTATAATTTTGACGATTTCATGCGTATTCGGCTTGCCATCGGACAATTGTTTGCCCAAGGCAATAACCTCGGCAAACTCGTTGTCGTGGGCCTTTATGTCATCGCCCAGGTCGTTGTGTTGCTTCAAAAGTTTATTGGCTGTCTCAACATCACGAGCTGGCTCGTCGGAGTTCAATTGATCCTTTACGGATTCAATCCAAGCCAAGAGGGTCTTGGCGCTGTTGTTGAAAATTTGTGTGCCAACAGCACTTTCAATGCGAGCCCGTAATTCACTGCTCTTGTTGTGGACTTGGCCCCACATATCTTGCACTTCTTGTTGACGGGCAGTGACATTGTCTCTTTCGGCTGGATAGGAATTTTTAACGGAGTTACCCAAGTAGTTGACACGATTGACCTTATCCTCGATGGGCGCCAATTCACGCTCCATGTTCTGATGGCGGCGTTGTAAGGCTTGCACTGTCTTAAGATCCGGACTTATGACCGCCGTATCCAATTGAATCATCTTCTCACTCATCCACACCTTAGCTTCATCGCAAGTGCGATTAAAAAGCTCCACACTGGAGGCTCCTTCCAAGTTCTTTTCCTTTTGGGCCTTGGCATTGTTAAGACGCTGCCATATTTGATGGATCTGCTTTTGGCGAGCTATTATTTTATCCAATTGGGAATGACCCTGTCTGCGGAAGGTGTCAACGGCAGTATCGATCTCTTCGATTCTCTTTGAGGCGGCTGAAAGGTCCGTAAGGAATTTCTCAAATTTGCGTTTTGAGTTTTCAACTCCTTCGCCTCCTTCATCGGATTTGATCATACGTTCTTTTTCTTTCATCCATTTCTCAAAGTCATCACACTCACGATAGAAGCCAAAGAGATGTATGGAATCCTCCAATAGAGCATGGCGTTTCTGGGCCATGTCCTGTAATTCGTCGTAGGTGGCATTGACACGTTTCTGACGCTTTTCCACACTGTCGGCATTCTCGTTGATACTGTTCATGGAACTGCGACGTTTTATCAGCGGTTTGGGGGTGACTGTTGTAGGTTTGACACGTTTAACCGGCACCACCTGTCTAACCAGAATTGTCTTCTTCACCTTCTGCAAAGCCTTGACCTTTTCGGCCTTAGGGATAATGCATGTGACCGGACGAGGTTCTATTTCTCGTACATAATTGGCGGGCACAAAACCTTCGTGGCCATTTTCTTTGCGCACACACCACCAATCATCGTTGGTCTTGGACTTGAGGAGCATAACTTCTCCCTTCTCCATTTTCATGCCCTGGCCTTCGAAGGGGAACATGGAACGAACATGGGGCAACATTTTTGTTTCGGTTACTTTGCGATGTTCCAACTTCTCCACCCATTCATCTTCCCATACTTCTTTGGGCACCAAACGAGTCTCATTGACCCACTCTTCTTGTTGCTGTTCAATTTCCGGCATTTCGGGTTCATTGGCCGACAATTCTAAAGTACAAATGCCAGCTTTAATAAGTTTATCGGCTTGTTGATTGAGGTTCAATATATCGCCGGAGTATGCATTTAGTTCTCCCTGCAAATCGCGATGCCTTTGCAACAGGGCTTGGGCGGAAGGTTCGTCATTTCCATAATCCTTCGAATTGACCAAGGCCATTTTTTCATTAAGCCATGACTCGGCTTCGTTGGCATCGGTGTAAAATTGGTAGGCTTCGGCTGCGTCTTCTAATTGTCTGCGGCGCGTTTCCACCAGCTCTTCCAGGGCCTTCCAATGTGCTTCCAAACTTTCAATTCTCGATTTGACTTCAGAGGAACGGGGATGTTTCTCTGCCATCAGTCGCTTGCCAGCATCAGACATTTGTTGTGATTTGGGTTTGCGCACCTTGATTTCATCCTCCAAAGCCTTGTGCTTTTGCTGCAAAGACAATACCGCTCTCAGATCTTTGGCGGTAATGCCGGTCTTGCATATACGCTGCTTGTCCACAAGCCAACCTTCTTCGTTGTCGTAGTCTTCCATGAAATGATGAAAATTGCGTGCCTCTTCCAGGCAAGCACGTCTTTTGGCACATAATTCTTGCAGAATCTTGAAGGCTTGTTCTAGTTCGGCTAACCTTTGGGCTAAAACGGCAGCATCCTTGTGTTCGGAATTTTTGAATGGCTGGGCTTGGCGAGTAAAACGCTTAATGGTTTCGCCGTAAGTATTCACCTGTAGTTCCTGCAAAGAGTGTGCTTGCAGCAATTCTTCGACCCCTAATAAATGGGGACCAACATCCTCGGAGCGAAATTGTATTTGAAGTTCTTTTATGGACTCGGTGGTGCTGATAATTTCACGCAGCAAGTTCATTAAAGAGCTCATCTGAGAGAGATTCAATCGCTGATTCTCCAACAGTTCCAGCAGTTTACGCCATTTTTCCATCACCTCATTTTCTCTCTTCTTCACACGTTCCTTACCATGGTAATTTTCCCTTTCCAACTCATTGGCCATGGCGGTCAGGTCATTAAAGCGCTCAACCCTGGCTAGAATATCGGCGGATATGGCTTCATGTTTCTTGAGTGTAGCATCGACCTGCCTCAAATAGCGAGGATCGGAGAGAACCTGAATCATTTCTTTCAGGTAACCTTCACGCAAAACAGATTTCTTTTCGAATTTGTAGTTAAGCTGTTCTAATTTCTCTTGGCGCAATAGTTCTTCTCGCAGTGCTACCTCCCGGTGATGTTCAGCATACTCCAAGAGCTGCCAAGCCTTCTCGATGTCATTAACCAATTGACCTTCTTGGGGATTGTAGGGTGGTTGATTTAGAGCTTTCAGTAGAGTATTGATAGTAAAATATAGGGCTTCGATTTCACTACGTTCTTTGTATCTGAAAGCACAAAAAAAAATCACAAATTAGTGATGGGAGAACAGAGAGAGTCATCGGTTAAGTCTGAAGTAGGCACAATGCCCAATTGGCGATTTATGTGGCAGCTATATAGAAATAAGGTCCGTTTTGGACTGGGCTATTAAACTATCCCACCCAAACCACCACTTCAAATTTGCTCAGGATCGTAATTGTGGGCTGCTGGCCGTAGCCGCCGCATGTCTATGGAGAAAGTTCCCTTAGCCTCACATCAGGGCACTGTGTTCGAACTTGTATGGAAGGAGCCGCCAATCAATCTGCCGATTTTGAGTCTTAACCTCAAAATTGCCGCATTTATGATCCGAAATTTGGAACGGTAAGTTGCAGGAGGCTCCCAATATCTGAGTTAAACATTGTTTATATCGGACCAAATTTAGATATAGTCCCATATAAACCGATCACCAGATTTGACCTTTTTAGCCCCAGCAGTCCGCAATTTTTGTACATAGTGTTTGGTTATGACCTCTTACATGTATGGGAAGTAAGATCTAAAACGGCATACTAACAAATAAAGCTCCCATATAATATAACTAATCTGCCAATTTAACTTATTAAGTGGTCCAGTCTTAAAAAGACTCCAATGTTGGCGACGTTTTAGAGAGTGAAATAAAGCGCAGCGGAGTGTGCACGATGCATCTAGTATCGCATAAATAAAACAATGCCGAATAACCAATACCGAATAACCAATCCCATGGCAGCCGGTTGTATGTACCGGATTGACCCGATGAATTCCTTCATCGGCAAGGGCTGCCGCTTCAGTGTACCACACACTGCTACTACAACAACAACAACAACCAATACTACGGATACAATCGAAAACTTACAAACTGGGATATAGGTACCTTTAGTCTTTGAGTCATAACATCGAAGGATGCAAAAAGTTGCTGCTGAAATTTTACATGCTTTAAATAAAGTAAAATATCAATGGGGAGTTCGAGGGGGGACGGAACATAACAAATACCTAACTTGAGGCTCAATTATTCTGGCGAAGCAACATTATAAAACATACAAATGCAACACTAATTTTAAATAGCCTACACAACAACTTAACATACACAAAACTACATAAAACACGACTTTTCTTTTCAATATTCTTCAAAGATTTTGAGATGCCTAACCTCTTAAAAGTTAATGTATATACATTTGGTACCAAACATTAGACTTTCAGTTTTTGAATTTTGTCCATTGGCCGCGACAACTGCGCAGTGGTCGCAGCAATTTGTCTAGCCACAATGTCCACACGCATTAGATTCAAACGAGCCGTCCTTTGAATCCGGCTGTCTACGAACAGTAAGTGGACTTTTGAAGAGCCGTCCATCGGACCACAACACCATAAAGCATTGGATGTCTGAAAACTGCAATATACAGCCAGTGCATGACAAGCGGTTTACACCCCCAATGGCTCTTTTGCAGGAGTGTTGCGCAAAAGTTGTCTTTCGTACCCTTTCCAAAATGTGGATTTGAAGTTCAGTTTCCCGTCCAGCAAAACACTCAGGTATTTTGCGCTTTCAGTAAATGGAACATTATTTCTTCCCAAGGAGACAGGTGACGACGTGAAAAAACAACTTCTGTCTTTGACCACCTAGACCACTTTGGGTAGCCAACTTGGTGCTTTAGGGCAATACCTTTCATTTAAGTCCCATATTTTAAAGATCTGTCTCTATGCCCCTTTGGTGAACATTTGCGGGTAAAGCGGACCCAGACACTTAGCTCCACTCCCAAATATTTATTATACCCTATACTACTATTGTGATACAGGGTATTATAACTTTGTGCATTTGTTTGTAACACCCAGAAGGAAGAGAGCTACATTCTTTGATAATTATACAAGAATTTGAGTACGAAATACGCAATTTGGATCCGATCGTCCTCAAATTTGGCACGGGCATCTTTTTTGGCCTGGAGACGAAGCCTACTGAAATTGGACAAAATCGGTTGAGATTTGGATATATCTCCCATATATATGTTCGTCCGATTTGTACTTATACTGGAATAATATCGTTATTTGTGAACCGATTATCACGACATTTGGCACAAGGGAGTCTTTTATGAGTCTCGACACTACTGGTGTAGATACCGATATAGCTCCCATATTTATGTTCGTCCGATTTGGAATAATATTCCAATAAGTAAAAGCGTGCTAAGTTCGTCCGGGCCGAATTTTATATACCCTCCACCATGGGTCGCATTTGTTGAGTTCTTTTCCCGGCATCTCTTCTTGGCCAAAAAGGATATAGGAAAAGATTTGCTCTGCTATTAGAGCGATATCAAGATATGGTCCGGTTTGGACCACAATTAAATTATATGTTGGAGACCTGTGTAAAATGTCAGCCAATTCGAATAAGAATTGCACCCTTTGGGGGCTCAAGAAGTAAAATAGAGAGATCGATTTATATGGGAGCTGTATCGGGCTTTACACCGATTCAGACCATAATGAACACGTATGTTGATGGTCAAGAGAGAATCCGTCGTACACAATTTCAGGCAAATCGTATAATAATTGCGACCTCCAGAGGTTCAAGAAGTCAAGATCCCAGATCGGTTTATATGGCAGTTATATCAGGTTATGAACCGATTTAAATCTTATTTGACACAGTTGTTGAAAGTAAAAATAAAAAAAGTCATACAAAATTTTAGGCAAATCGGATAGGAATTGCGCCCTCTAGAAGCTCAAGAAGTCAAGTCCCCAGATCTGTTTATATGACAGCTATATCAGGTTATGAACCGATTTCAACTATACTTGGCACAGTTGTTGGATATCATAACAAAATACTTCGTGCTAAAATTCATTCAAATCGGCCCTCTAGAGACTCAAATCGCCCTCTAGAGACTCAAGAAGTCAAGACCCAAGATCGGTTTATATGACAGCTATATCAGGCTCTGAACCGATTTGAACCATACTTCGCACAGTTGTTGGATATTATATTATCCAATCAAATAAGAATTGCGCACTCTAGAAACTCAAGAAGTTAAGACCCAAGATCGGTTTATATGGCAGCTATATCAGGTTATGTGCCGATTTGAACCATCTTTGCACAGTTGTTGAATATCATAACAAAACACGTCGTGCAAAATTTCATTCCAATCGGCCGATTTGAACCATACTTGGCACATTTGTTGGATATCAAAACAAAACAAGTCGTGCAAAATTTCATTCCAATCGGATAAGAATTGCGCACTCTAGAGGCTCAAGAAGTCAAGACCCAAGATCGGTGTATATGGCAGCTATATCAAAACATGGACCGATATGGCCCATTTACAATACCAACCGACCTACCTAATAGGAAGTATTTGTGCAAAATTTCAAGCGGCTAGCTTTACTCCTTCGGAAGTTAGCGTGCTTTCGACAGACAGACGGACTGACGGACTAGATCGACATAAAATGCCGCGACGATCAAGAATATAAATACTTTATAGGGTCTCAGACGAATATTTCGAGTAGTTACAAACAGAATGACGAAATTAGTTTACCCCCATCCTATGGTGGTTTTAGTTTAATATTGTACCGATTGGTCGATATGTCCGCTTTGTGGGTTTTTGGGGTGGAGCGTTCTCCACAGATACTTGACGTCAAATGCTTTGGATCACTATTAAACTCAACGAAAATTGTTATTCAAAATAGCAAACAAAAAGTTGGTTAATCAAGCAATTACTGTTTGATGAAAGTGGGAAAGCAGACATGAATGCTGTTTAGCAAACATTGAACTGCTGTTTTAGCAAACGTCGCTCTGTTATTTTCACAAACAAAATGTGCTGTTTTAACTAAAAAATTTGCTGAAATATTAAATTGAGTCCACAAGCCACATTGCCTGCGAGAGCAAGAAATTGTTCTGTTAATAGAGCATTTTGAAAGAGTAGTTGTATTTACTTAAATTTTTTATTTCATTTGTTTAACAAATCCAAACATGGAAAGGTACATTACACGTTGAGATGATTGAAGCAATTTAAAAAAATGTGCTTGCGATGTGAGAAAACATTTTGTGTATCCTATTATACCCTCCACCATAGGATGGGGGTATACTAATTTCGTCATTCTGTTTGTAACACCTCGAAATATAAGTCTGAGACCCTTTACAGTATATATATTCTTCGTCATGTCATTTTAAGTCGATCTAGCCATGTTGTTCGTCCGTCTGTCTATCGAAAGTACGCTAAATTTTGAAGAAGTAAAGCTAGCTGCTTGAAATTTTGTACAAATACTTTTTATTAGTGTAGGTCGGTTCGGATTATAAATGGGCCAAATCGGTCCATGTTTTGATATAGCTGCCATAAAAACCGATCTTGGGTCTTGGCTTCTTGAGCCTCTAGAGGGCGCAATTCACTTTCGATTTAACTGAAATTTTGCACGTTGTGTTTTGGTATCACTTCCAACAACTGTGCTATGTATGGTTCTAATCGGTCTATGTTTTGATATAGCTGCCATATAATCCGATCTTGGGTCTTGATTTCTTGGCGCAAATCGGTACATGATATAGCTGCCATATGAACCGATCTGGGATCTTGACATCTTGAGCCTCTAGAGGGCGCAATTCTCATCTGATTTGGAAGAAATTTTGTACAACGGCTTCTCTTATGACCTTCAACATACGTGTCTAATATGGTTTGAATCGATCAATAGCTTGATAGAGCTCCCATATAAACGGATCTCCCGATTTTGCTTCTTAAGCCCCTACAAGGCGCAATTCTTATCCGAATGAACTGAAATATTACACAATGACTTCTACAATGTTCAGCATTCATTTATGGTCCGAATTGGACTATAATTTGATATAGCTCTAATAGCATAACAGTTCTGATTCAATATTCTTTGATTGCCTAATAAGAGATACCGCGCATAGAACTTGACAAATGCGATCCATGGTGGAGGGTATATAAGATTCGAACCGGCCGAACATAGCATGCTCTTACTTGCTTTTTTATTAGAATAATCGGGCAAATATGTTCGCAATTGAGAAAATTGTGCCCGAAATTTAATTTACATTTAGTACTTTAAAAGGCCTCCTTACAACTCCATAATAAAGGATATAGCAGTCGGCCTATTATACTAGCAAAATAAACTAAGACCAGTCAGCAGATAGTAAAGGGTGATTTTTTTGACAGATCACGTGGGATTTCAGACATGGTGTCAAAGAGAAAGATGCTCAGTATGCTTTGACATTTCATCATGAATAGACTTACTAACGAGCAACGCTTGCAAATCATTGAATTTTATTACCAAAATCAGTGTTCGGTTCGAAATGTGTTCATTCACCGTAACGTTGCGTCCAACAGCATCTTTGAAAAAATACGGTCCAATGATTCCACCAGCGTACAAACCACACCAAACAGTGCATTTTTCGGGATGCATGGGCAGTTCTTGAACGGCTTCTGGTTGCTCTTCACTCCAAATGCGGCAATTTTGCTTATTTACGTAGCCATTCAACCAGAAATGAGCCTCATCGCTGAACAAAATTTGAACACATTTCGAACCGAACACTGATTTTGGTAATAAAATTCAATGATTTGCAAGCGTTGCTCGTTAGTAAGTCTATTCATGATGAAATGTCAAAGCATACTGAGCATCTTTCTCTTTGACACCATGTCTGAAGTCCCACGTGATCTGTCAAATACTAATGCATGAAAATCCTAACCTCAAAAAAATCACCCTTTATTTGCTACTAGCATTAGATATTTTTTATGAGTGTAGGGCTTGGCCAACGAGCTCATTGAGCTTCATGTCGCAAATTTTGAGCTACACTGTCGGACAAAATAAAGTGCGGTTGTATACTCTTCTTCATTAATTCTCAATATTTTTTATCTATGTGTATTATTTACTGTTTTTGTATTGTCCCGATATTTGTTGGAGTACCTCAATTATTTCCATAAACATTTGAAATTTTTGAACTCGTTCGTTCAGGTTTCTGATGTAAAAGGATTGTAGTGTAAAGCGACATAATAAAGTGCGTTCTTTTATAAATCGTGAAATTTATAACATATTCCTAATTTTTTTTTACAAAAATTTGTGGTTATTACAAAAGAATAGTTTGCAACAAAGTACCTAAATTTTTCGCACAATATTACTAAATTATATAGAAAATAAGCATCGACCACTACTTTTTCCAAATTAAGCACCTAACCGAAACTCAAAAAGATATGTTGGTACAACATCGCGAAATGGGATGAAATTGAAAGCTTTGAGTTCCAAGTATTAAATATCAGAATCTGGTATCAGAAAAATTATTGCTTTGTATAAAATAAGGAAGTCAAATAAAAGTTTGAAAAATTATATGGATCAAAGCAAGATAACAGAGTGGGCCTGGGGGTTTACACTGAGAACCCAGGGATTGAGATCTGTTTTAGACTGCCTGACCATAATGCGGTCCTGTAGGCGGAGATCCGGGTGATCACGGAATGCGTGAAGTGGTGTGGTGCTAACGGAAGGACGTCGAGTGTGGACATCTTTACCGACAGTAAAATTGCCATAAGGGCAATAACAACCAGGACGGTAAGGTTACGAACAGTCTTGCAGTGTAAGAAGGAGATTAACGCCTTCTCTGATGATTGCAAAATCCGCATCGCTTCGGTGCCGGGCCATAACGGAGAAAGGGGAAATAAAAGGGAAAGTGTAGGGCATGCGGGGAAAGATGATGAGACGTTGGAGCATTTCCTTTGTCATTGCCCGGCTTTCGCGTCTAACAGATACCGGTAATTAGGTGGAGACACAAAAGATTTTGAAGACAATTAAAGATTTTGTTAATAGCACGGAATTCCTAACTTAAAATTTTCTTTTTAGAGGTTACTTTATAGTTTTTAGAGTGCACAACAAGCTGATTACTGTCTTAGGTGTATTTCCATAGTGGCATGGGGCGGATTAATATATGCACCCTCTTTTCAATCTTACCTAACCTAACCATGTGGCAGAAAACGTAAGAAGACGAAGCTTGAGGATGATCATATTGCAATTCTAGCAAAGAGAAATTCTTTTGCGACAGCCAGAGATATAAAAGAGAAGCAAGAATTAAATATTTCGACTCGAACTGACCAAAGAAGACTTAATGAAAGGGGTTTAAAAAGTGCCTTCGCTAAGAAAAAACCGCTCCTACGAGCAGCCAATAGAAAAAAAACGATTGGCTTTTGTAAAAAAGTATATAAATATGCCTGAATCATTTTGGTATAATGTTGTTTGGACAGACAAGTCAAAATATGAACTAAAAAATTGTAGAAATCGGAAAAGAGTGTGGTGTGTGTGAACCAATACAAAGGTTAAAATCGAAAAACCTTAAACATGCTGTAAAACATGGTGGATGAAGCCTCATGGTGTGGGGATGTTTTTCATCTTCAGGAGTTGGTGCGCTCGTAAAAATTTACTCTAAAATGACTTCGGAGCACTATGTAAATATTTTGGAAGAAAATCTTTGTAGCAGTGCGGAGGAAATGGGCTTGGGGGAGTTCATCTTTCAACAACGACCCCAAGCACACGAGTAAGGTCACGAAAAAATATTTTGAAGTAAACAACGTTGAAAAATCAGAATGGCCTGCTCAAAGCGCTGATCTAAACCCCATAGAGCATCTTTGGGCTATCCTAGATTACAAAATCCCGATGGAATCTAGATCAAATCTTCAAACATTTTGGGAAAAAATGCAAAGTGAATGGAGGACAATTCTAACAAATACTTTAAAGAACCTTGCTTTAAGTATGCCGAAAAGATTGAGAGAAGTCAAAAATAACAAAGGAGCAGCAACTTCGTACTAAATGTTAAAGTTATTTAATCTTTTTGTAATATTTATTGGAGTGCGACTTTATTTTCTCACTTGAAATTCCTTACGTGCCATATAAAGGGTGATTTTTTTGAGGTTAGGATTTTCATGCATTAGTATTTGACAGATCACGTGGGATTTCAGACATGGTGTCAAAGAGAAAGATGCTCAGTATGCTTTGACATTTCATCATGAATAGACTTACTAACGAGCAACGCTTGCAAATCATTGAATTTTATTACCAAAATCAGTGTTCGGTTCGAAATGTGTTCATTCACCGTAACGTTGCGTCCAACAGCATCTTTGAAAAAATACGGTCCAATGATTCCACCAGCGTACAAACCACACCAAACAGTGCATTTTTCGGGATGCATGGGCAGTTCTTGAACGGCTTCTGGTTGCTCTTCACTCCAAATGCGGCAATTTTGCTTATTTACGTAGCCATTCAACCAGAAATGAGCCTCATCGCTGAACAAAATTTGTCAAAATTTGAACACATTTCGAACCGAACACTGATTTTGGTAATAAAATTCAATGATTTGCAAGCGTTGCTCGTTAGTAAGTCTATTCATGATGAAATGTCAAAGCATACTGAGCATCTTTCTCTTTGACACCATGTCTGAAATCCCACGTGATCTGTCAAATACTAATGCATGAAAATCCTAACCTCAAAAAAATCACCCTTTATATAGTTTGTGTTATAAATAGAAAATATAAAGTAAAATTCAATATTAAGTTCATTATTAGATAAAATATTAACCAAATTAAAAATCAAACTATAATTTATAAACATTTGAATATGTTTCAATCAAAAAATTAAATATATTTAAAATCCCACTTTATTTTGTCCGACAGTGTATATCTATGGAAGCTATGTCTAAATCTGAACCGAATGCTATGAAAATCACCAATATTGTCGGGAATCATAAGAGAATCGCTCAAAATTTCGTGAGAATATTGAGAGAGTTGGGGTGACCAGATTAATTAATTTGTATCTCCTACAAATATGACTGTCCCAAAATTTCCCTTGTAGAGTAGAAAGGTGATTAAATGAGGAACATTTTAAGGTATAAATGATAAAAATCGAAGGCACATAAAGGGTTAAAAACTTGAAAAAAATTAAATCTGTTTTATGATTTTTTTTGTGATACATTTGTGTTATAGCGGTTCGACAATTTTATTACTAAAAAGTTTGAATCCTGATAGAGTGGCGACCCTGCATTACACGGACCTAAATTTATACTCTTTGTTTTAGTTTTGTGCTAAATGGACTTAAACATATATAGTTGCCAAAAACAAAATAGAAACACTTTTTTTAAGTGGCTTTTATTTGGGAGAATGCGTCATACGTAGCATGATTTAATATCTCATTTGATATGCTAATGTTGTATGGTTTTATGAAATTATCTGGTTAATATTATCCATGAAATCCGTTCTACTAAATTTCTGATTATACTTACTTGGGGGGTTTCTCGATCGTTCGGTACTCTTTGAAAGCCAACAACTCCCTTTGTATACCCTCCAGGGAGTTGGGGAAGTCGCGTTTTTGCAATTCAATGGTCTTTTGTCTGATCCAGCTCAGCAAATTTGTAGTCAAACGTTCGTAATAGATTTTCTTGCGATCAGCATCCATCAATTGGCCCACAATCTAAATGAAATGCAAAGGAGTAAAAAAAAGGCAAAAAAAGAATACCATAAATCTAGAAAATGAATACCATAAATCTAAATTGAAATTGACATACTATTATATTGAAAGACATTCTTCAAGTCATGAATGGCTTGGAAAACAACACAACAAGCCGCATAAGAAAAGAAATGTCATACATATGTATATTGGTCTTAAATAGACCGGAACTATTAATGCAAATTACATATGTATATGACATACTACACTTTTTTCTCTTCATATTACTTTGTTTGTTCTTTTGTTTTAGAAAAGTAGACTATTCGTGGATAAGTCTAGCTGGTTCGTTACTCACATTGGCGATACGTTTTCCACTCTTCTGTTCATTCTTCATGCGTGCAAAGGTGTGATAGTATGAGGCCACATAGGTGAGAATCGATTTTTCATCGGGTCGAGCAGAATCAACATCTTCGGCATCCAATAAACTGTAGGAATGTAGAAAATGTAGAACGTAAATGAAAATTAGTAATGTGAGACTTATCATAGAGATAGTTTAGTTTGAGATATGCATCATTATTTTCAATATTATCCAAGACTTTCTAATTCAGCTTTATCTCTTATGGCCATTTGAGCACTGTTGAAAATTAAACAATTAAATCGGCCGGGCAGAATCTTATATACCCCCCACCATGGATCACATTTGTCTTTGCACGATATCTCTTTTATGGCAAACAAAGGATAATGGATTAGAATTGCTATGCTTTGGAGCTATATAAGGTTATAGATTCGGGCCATACTTAGTTTGGATGTTGGAGAACACAGTAGAAGTCATTGTGGAATTTCAGCCAAATCGAATTATATTTGCGCCCTATATAGAGCTGGAAAAATATCGATGGCACTATCGATATTAAATTTTTTGGCTGAATATCGATTGATATTTTTCCGATGGATACTATAATTAGTAATTCTTTTTTTGCAAAACTTGACAAAACTAAGCAATGCGATACTGAATGTTTCCTTTAAAATACATTGCGCCTATAGACGGTTCAAGTTTCATCTGATTAGACTAACATTTTGTGCAATAATTTCTCTCATGACTACCAACTGACTTTATTCACTTTGGTTTTATTTGGTCTGTGCATTGATATTGCTTCTACAGGGTGGCTGATGAAAGCCGCTACCAAAAAAAAATGTAATAACTTTTTTTCTATTTAATAATAATAATTTAATAATTAATTTAATTAATTAATTAATTAATTTAATTAATAATAATTTAATAATTAATTTAATAATTTAATTTAACATGAATAAAAGAAAAATGTATTCCATACACCGAAAAAAAAATGTAGCAATATTCATCATTGTAGCAATATTCATCAGCCACCCTGTATATAAATCGATCTCCTGATTTTTACTTCTCATTTTCGTTTGAAATACAGGTGATGGGAAATTGGCGATAGTATCGATACTATCGATATTTATTATTAAAACTATCGAAAATATCTAATGTTGCCATTATCGATAGTTTGCCAGCTCTAGCCCTATAAAATCGGGTAATCGGTTTATATGGGAGATATACCAGGTTATTGACGGATACGGACCATACATGGCACATATGCCGATGGTCAAAGGAGAAGTAGTCGTGTAAAATTTCAGCCAAATCAAATAAGAACTGCGCCCTCTAGGGGTTAAAAAAGTGCAATCAAGAGCCCAATTTATATATTCAAAGGAGAGAAACTTGGCGATGCCTTATGACATGTCACTTTTGTATTCACATGTAATTGAAAGTGTTTATCAAAATTGGCAATTAACATACGATTAATCATTTTAGCTATCACCACCTGTATGTTATTTTCGTATGACATAAGCTAACAATTTGAGCAAATTCTATTGTTTTTTATGAGTAATAATTGTTAAAGTTGTGAGAAACCTGTTTAAATTTGTGAAAACAACTTGATTTGAGGTTGCTTTCTTGTTAAAGAAAAATTTCATCAAAGTTGTGTTCATGCTCTACTCTTAATTATCTTTTATTTTAGCTCCATGTTGCCATAGTTGGTAAATATGTCTAGTTTGGGGGGTATATTGTGCTGTTTGGTATATATTTCGGTTTGTGGTTGGGGCGATCCCAGCAGGTATCCCACCCCAAATTTAGCTACCAAATTTTTTTTTTAGGTCGCTAGAGGGTAGAAGAAGTGAAGAGTGCATTTTTCGTGAAAATATTAATAAATTACCATTTCCAGTTGTTCATAGTAATTTATCAATAGTTTCACGAAAAACTTGCACGTTCACAAAGTCAAAACTGCTTGAAGGAGCGTTCCAATGCTTTTGTATGGTACTAGAGAGTTAACCAGAGGGAGGCCACCGTAGCGCAGAGGTTAGCATGATCGCCTATAACGCTGAACGCCTGGGTTCGAATCTTGGTGAGAACACCAGAACAAATTTTCAGCGGTGGTTATCCCTTCCTAATGCTGGGACATCTGTGAGGTACTATGCCATGTTAAAACTTCCCCCAAAAAGGTGTCGCACTGCGGCACGCCTTTCGGACTGGGCTATAAAAAGAAGGCCCCTTATCATTGAGCTAAAAATTTGATATGTAACATGCTTGCCCGAGTTCTTTAGTAGAATATTCATGGGCAAATTTTGCGTTTGCAGACAGTTATTAACTATTGTCCTGGCTACAATTTGTCTCATAGTATTGAATCGAAAATCTCAATGGTTTGACTGTTATAGGCCAAAATATCAAGAAAAAAACGTGACAAAAGTTTGAGAAAAAAACTGCGAGTCAAAATTTGGAGGCTCGTTTTCAACGTAGGTATATGTATGGTAAAGTGGACTTTTTTGCTATGTTCAATCCCAAGAATCAGAAACGCAAAGTGCCCCTTAAGTTGTTCAAATCGCCCCACCCTAATGTACATATATGGTAGCTATATCCAAATATGGACCGATTTGAACCATATAGGACACGAATGTTGATGAAACTAACACAGCTCGCTGTGCTAAATATGAGCGAAATTGGACTTTAAATGCGCCTTTTATGGGCCCAAAACCTTAAATCGGGAGATGGGTCTATATGGCAGCTATATCCAAATAAAGCCCGATGTTGACAATACTCTGTGCGAATGTCGATGGACTTAACAAAACTCATTGTGGTAAATTTCAGCGACATCGGATAATAAATGCGCCAATTATGTGCCCAAGACCTTGAAACGAGAGGTCGGTATCTATGGCAGCTACATTTAAATCTGGTCCAAATCTAGAGCAAATTGAATGGGGTTAACACAGAAATCGGATAATAAATGAAGCTTTAAGGGTCTTTAGCCCTTAAATCGGCAGATCGGTATATATGGGAGCTATATCAAGATACATTCCGATATAGCCCATTTTCCAACTTGACCTGCCTATGGACAAAAAAAAAGAAAATATGCAAAGTTTCAGCTCAATATCTTTATTTTTTATTTTTAAGACTGTAGCGTGGTTTCAACAGACAGACGGACGAACATGGCTAGATTGTCTAAAATTTTGTTACGGAAATGGATATTTCGATGTGTTGCAAATGGAATTACGAAATTAATATACCGTTATTCTTCTTTGGTGGGTATAAAAAGAATACCTCTTTTTGCTCTTATACCTTCAATTACTGCGGTTGAAACTATTATGCTGGCCTATGTACAAATCCTTTCAATGAAATGCATTTTTTCGGCCAAGAAAAACACATTTGTTAAAGTTCTGAAACCTGTGCAACAAAATTCATTACAGTTATCTGCAGAATACTTGAAAGCTGTACCTTGCACCTTTGGATAATTTTATTGTAAATAACAACTGAGTATTTTATACTTAACATATTCGAAATTTCTAATTCTAATAATCATACTCTCATATCATGAATCTTACCTTGGAATACCGAGTTCGGAGGCAGCTGTATCGAAGGCATGATTTAAATTGTCGATATTGGAATTTTTCGAATTAACAATTGTGCTGTATTCAAACAAATCGGGACGGTGCGAATGTATCAGAGCATTGAAACCCAATCCAGAACGCCATGACGAGGTAAAATCCTGAATATTAACACCGGGATAACCGTGAGTTTTACGTTGACACCACAGCAGTAGAGCATCTTTGGCGGAGCGTTTTTCAGATGATTCGTTTTCTTCGTCCTGGCGATAGGAAAATTACAATATAAATTCTTGTCGCTTATGAATTCCAACTCAACTACAGTTGCTTTGCCAGAATGAAATCAAAATCAGTTTAAAGTTGGAAACTTTTGTCAGTGTTTTGTATACTCAGCTACTTAGTAAATTGTAAGAAAAATTTAATTCGATAAAGAAATGGAAATTTCTATAACAAATTTGCCCGTAGACAACGCAACTGAAGTTGGTTTGCAATTTATAAACGACCCTTTAAAGAATTGTATGCATGTTTCGACAGACTGTTGTCGTTCAACTTACCACATCAATTTCGATTTCTTGAATTTGAAACCGTAAAATGATAGTCCAAATCAAACCTAAAATTAATCTGGGATTGCCATCAACAATGTCTTCAGCACCAATGGATTCCAAACGAACCTAAAAGAAAGATACAAACAAATACATACAATTTACTAACAAAGAATAAAAAAAAATAAAATTTCTTAGTATAAAAGTATTGAAATGCACAAAATTGCCCAGTTTAGACCATTAAGTGAAATGAAAATTTTTGGATCGAGAATTCTAGCCAGCCAAGGCCATTTTCAACGAGATTTGTCAAATGTGATTTTCTATATTTTCTTCTACATCAAATCTACATACATATATCCTGTACCAAATTGGTGTTGAACATGACACGAAATCAAACTTCGAAATTTGACAACCATACAACTGTTTTTTGGGAATTCCTTCGTCATTGCACAAAAAGTTGGCAGACACATAATGCAGTTATTTATTGTCTTCACATACGTTTTTTGGCAAATGTTTGTTAAACCCACTTTCATAAAGAAAACCAGTCTGACAACACCTGTTGCCGACTTTTTATACCTTCCACCATAGGAAGGGGGGTATACTACAATAATTTCGTAATTCTGTTTGTAACTACTCGAAATATTCGTCTGAGACCCCATAAAGTATATATATTCTTGATCGTCGCGACATTTTATGTCGATCTAGCCATGTCCGTCCGTCCGTCCGTCCGTCTGTCTGTCGAAAGCACGCTAACTTCCGAAGGAGTAAAGCTAGCCGCTTGAAATTTTGCACAAATACTTCTTATTAGTGTAGGTCGGTTGGTATTGTAAATGGGCCATATCGGTCCATGTTTTGATATAGCTGCCATATAAACCGATCTTGGGTCTTGACTTCTTGAGCCTCTAGAGAGTGCAATTCTTATCCGATTGGAATGAAATTTTGCACGACGTGTTTTGTTATGATATCCAACAACTGTGCCAAGTATGGCTCAAATCGGTTCATAACCTGATATAGCTGCCATATAATCCGATCTTGGGTCTTGACTTCTTCAGCCTCTAGAGTGCGCAATTCTTATCCGATTGGAATGAAATTTTGCACGACGTGTTTTGTTTTGATATCCAACAACTGTGCCAAGTATGGTTCAAATCGGTCCATAACCTGATATAGCTGCCATATAATCCGATCTTGGGTCTTGACTTCTTCAGCCTCTAGAGTGCGCAGTTCTTATCCGATTGGAATGAATTTTTGCACGTAGTATTTTGTCATGATATCCAACAACTGTGCCAAGTATGGTTCAAATCGGTTCATAACCTGATATAGCTGTCACAGAAACAGATCTGGGGACTTGACTTCTTGAGCTTCTAGAGGGCGCAATTCCTATCGGATTTGGCTGAAATTTTGCATGACGTATTTTATTCTTACTTTCAACAACTGTGTCAAATAAGGTTCAAATTGGTTCATAACCTGATATAGCTGCCATATAAACTGATCTGGGATCGTGACTTCTTGAGCCTCTAGAGGTCGCAATTATTATCCGATTTGCCTTAAATTTTGTACGACGGATTCTCTCTTGACCATCAACATACGTGTTTATTATGGTCTGAATCGGTCTATAGCCCGCTACGGCTCCCATATAAATCGATCTCTCTATTTTACTTCTTGAGCCCCCAAAGGGCGCAAATCTTATTCGAATTGGCTGACATTTTACACTGGTCTCCAACATGTAATTTAATTGTGGTCCACACCGGACCATATCTTGATATCGCTCTAATAGCAGAGCAAATCTTTTTTATATCCTTTTTTGCCTAAGAAGAGATACCGGGATAAGAACTCGACAAATGCTATCTATGGTGGAGGGTATATAAGATTCGGCCCGGCCGAATTTAGCACGCTTTAGCACGTTGGATGCTCATAACTAACTGTCTGTGCGTCCGTGTGATGTTTTTTTGTCTGACCTAAAGGGAACATGTATGAATGATGATGCATGTGTGTAAATAAATTCTCTATGCAGATTTCAAAACTATGGGTTAAGGTTCAGAGAAAATTAGAAAAAGTTTATCTACTGAAATATGTGTCTCATAGATATGAATGATATAATTTTAACAATATTATAACAAAAATTGTTCTTGTAGTAAATTATCAATCAGTTATAATAAACAATAGTTTATGGGGATTGAGGACGGAAAATATGATTTGATTTTTAAGAAAAGTTGTGTCAAGTTTAGGACGTGTATTTTGGCGAGGAAGTATTTGACAGGATTTATTTTGAATCAGTTCTGTACAACGGATTATACCGTGGTCATGCGGCGGTAACCAACATATGATTTCTTCCGCATACTTTGCACATGATGATGTCACCTCCGAAACATGGAATATAAATTCGATATTGGGTAGTTTCGACACCAACATCAGAGGAGAAAGTGTTCTCGAATTTATTTTGGAGAATGGTTTAGCCTCTATAACAGGGTAAAGAACATACTTTTGGAATTTCTATTAAAAAGGAGATTATTGATCTGATATTGGGTAAAATTCAGGATTATGATTGGATTGGGCCTTATAGAAGAAGGCTATTTTTTAGACCGTAAGTACATATTGTTCAGGATTGGTGAAATACCATTCAGAAACCCCAGAAAGGCTCGATGGGGAAAATTGAGATCGTCGATCGAAAAGGGTCCAACATATTCGAATTGGGATTCATGGCGTGAATGATATAGACTTTCAGGTTTAGGCCCTGGAGTTCCAAATGACTTCTACTTTGGATTGGCTTGGCCATTGAGAATGCTGGGGAAAATTGAGATCGTCGATCGAAAAGGGTCCAACATATTCGAATTGGGATTCATGGCGTGAATGATATAGACTTTCAGGTTTAGGCCCTGGAGTTCCAAATGACTTCTACTTTGGATTGGCTTGGCCATTGAGAATGCTGAAGAAGAAAAAGAATAAGAGGTGATGGACAGATAACTCAGGAAGGATACGTGAAGGACATTCAATGAGACAAGTGGCAGAGGTGACAGAGATTTATGGGCAGCTTATAAGCATAACTTAGAAGGAAATGAGAAAATTCAAAAGGGAAGACTTTGTCAGTTAAATCGTGGAACTCTTTTATATAAAGGATACTTCAAGGCTTCAGAAGCTAATGACAAAGGATCTGCACGGAGCTGGTTTCAGCACGACTTTCCCTTGTAGACCGGAAAAGGAAGTGGAAACTGCGGAGAACATCGACATAATGCTCAAGGGCATCACGAAAGCCCCGAATGACTTACTTGTGTCAGCATTTGCCAGAGCCAAGGGGAAAACAGCGAACGCCATGGTGGACCCCAGAACTGGTTGGTCAAAGTAAGGGCTGCAGAAAACTCCTCAACAGGGCGAAAGGCACAAGGGCACCGTATAATTGGGGCGTCTATAAGGCTGAGCTAAGAAAATAAAAGGGCGAGCTGAGAAAGGCTCAGAACAACTCATGGGTGGAATTCTGCAGCTCAGTGGAGGATACATCTGAAGCCTCTAGGCTAAAGAAGACCCTATCCTCGAAACCTATTACGGTGGGATATATTCAGAAGTCAGAGAATGTATGAACAATGTCTAGTGAGGAAACACTAGAACGATGACACACATTTCCCTAAACTAAGAACTACCTTATACATTCCAAGGCGACTGGAATCTGTAGGTATGCTTCTAGCGACATGTAAGCTTAGTCTTCAGGATCAGGCCCGAAGGACAACGAATGATAGAGGAGAGGAGAGTTAAGGTGGTTTTGTACCGAAGACAGCGAAGTTGCAATATACTAAGAAAGATTTTAGACCGATCAGTCTCTCCTCCTTCTTTGTAAAGACATTGAGGAAAATTTTTGATTTCCACACCAAAATTTCGCTTAAATCGGTTTAATAGTTGGGATAAGGAAAGGGGTCCCCACTTCAGATATAGACAAATCATATAGCCTATTATTCCTTCAAGACCAAACTTATCGATCTGTGTAAATTTTAAGAAAATCTGGTTTGCCGTGTTTGAGTCTATATGAAAAACCAAATACACTGTGAATTTTATATTTGAGAAATCGAGAATACTTCCATTAACCTTTCACAAATAGAGGTCAGAAATTGCCAAGACCAATGACTGCAATTCCATGGCATCCGTTTGTACGTACCGATGGAGTCCTGCATCCGACCCGATGAAGTCCTTCATCGGCAAAGCCCGCCGCCTCAGTGCACAACACACTGCTACAACATCAACAACTGCTTAATTATTATTTTCCTCAAAATTTTCAACAATATCTGTACCAAGTGGATTGGTCTTTAATGTAGCATGGGATAAGGATTTTTATGCAGTTTTTTCAGTCGTGTGGAAACCGACAGAATAATAATAATAATATAATGGTTCTCTCATTTTTATTGTGTAAGACATCTTGTTTTATGAAAGAGTAGAACCATTAAGAATACTAAACGTCTGATTCAGATCAGTAATATTTACCGGGTCTGCCAAGTGAGGATAAAAGATTCTCATGCATACCGATGCATTGCCAAGAGTACACCTGGACTGAAAAACAAATTAAAACTCAACGAATTCCAAATCTTATTGTTAAAAGTAAATACCTACAATTTTACACATTTAAAAATAATTTTGAAAAACAACAATTTTGGTCAAAAAACGAAGACGAATTTTGTTAATTTTCCTGCAATAATTTATTCAGCGACCGAAAGTACTAATTTGTTGTTAAAAGGCACTCTTTGCAAGCAAACATATAAAAACAATATATCCATAAGCAAGACAAAAAACCATTTAACCAGCAACCACATGTGCTTAGCTGCACAGCTTCGGTGTGGTGGTGTTTTGTATTTTCTTTTATTCGGCTCGCACAGCTTGTCTCGTTCGTTTACTGCCTTTTGTTTTCGTTTTTTTTTTCTCTGTCTCTTTCTACTATTTTAAGTTCAAATGCCGCCTCGTGATTTGAACTTATGATCTTATGTTTGGTAGTTTTTGACGCAACCTCTAGCCTACCGACATAATTTTGTTTATGATGAAATAACTCTATAAGCATTATTGCACAGTAATAAGTGTCTCAATCAAATTCAACTTAAAAAAATTTAGAAACCACTTTTTTTTTTTTTTGCATTACGAAACACATTTTTTTAGCCGAATTTTCTAAAATTAAAGGAAACAGAAACAATTTATTTTTGGACCGGCCTTGTTATTCGAAACACTTAATGGAAACACTTAATGGCATTATTTTGTCTGTCAAGTCTTTACAAACCAACTTCAACAAATAAAGTCTTCAATTCAATTCTAAAATTTGTTGAGAGTTTAAAATTCCATATACAAATTTGGTAGTTGGTTTTTTCTAAGAATTATGTTTTTCTGTGTATAATCGTAACTTAAAACAGTTTCATAATTTTTATACTAAATTAGTTTTCGTTTTGATAAAATTAAATTGCATTCTGACAAAAATATATAAAACCCAGTAAGGAAAGACAAGAAGTCGGGCGATGCCGACTCTATAATATCTTACACCTACCCTATATGTACAAAGTGGGAGCTATTCTAATTCTAAACCACTTTGATGGACCTCGGCGGATGTTTTCAGGTGGGTTATGAAACACTCCGTATCAAATTTCGAGCAACTATGATCAAACTGTAATAACTACGGAGCAATACATACATCTGAACCGATTTCGGCCAAACACTAAAAATATTTTGGTAGTAGTCGAAGAAAGCGTTGTACAAAATTTTGGGAAGATTGGGCAATAAGTGCGCTTGCAGTGGCTCTAGGAGTGAAAATCGGGCGATAAATATATATGAGATCTATATCTAAATCTGAAATTCTATGAAATTCACCAGTTATGTCGAGAGTCATAAACCTTCCTACCAAATTTCGATAAAATCGGTTAACAAATGAGCACTTTATTGCTATATTTCTCAAAATCAGACGAACATATGTATGGGAGCTATATCCAAATATGAACCGATTTTTCCAATTTCAATAGCCTTCGTTTCTATGCCAAAAAAGTGTATGTGCCAAATTTGAAGACGATGGGATGAAAATTGCGACCTGTAGCCAGACGGACATAGCTTAAACGAATCAGAAAGTGATTTTGAGTCGATCGGTTTACTTATCAATGGGTCTATCTTTTCTCTTTCTGGGTATTATAAACAAATGCACTAAGTGGTGGTGTAGGGTATAACAAGTGAAAGCGTGCTAAGTTTGGCGGGTCGAATCTTATATCGCAAACCATGGATCGCATTTGTCAAGTTCTTTACCTGGTATATCTGTATATGCAAATAAAAGATAACTGATAAAAATTGCTATGCTATTGGAGCTTTATCAGGTTATGGAACGATTCCTGCCATACTTGGTTTGGATGTTGGAGACCATAGCAGAAATCATTGTGCATTTCAGCCGATTCGGATAAGAATTGCAAGCAGTAAAGTCGGGAGATCGGTTTATATGGGAGTTTTATGAACCGATTCTGCCCATATTTGGCAACTTCGTTGAAGATACTAGGAGATGTCCTTGTACAAAATGTCAGCCAAATGGCGCCCTATAGGGGCTCTAGAAGTATAATCGGAAGATCGGTTTATATGGGAGCTATATCGGGTTATGGACCGATTTAGACCATACTTGGCATAGTTGCTCTAAGTCAAAATACAACACTTCAACAAAATCGGATAATAATTGCGCCGCCTAGAGGCTCAAGAAGCCGAGACAGCTGTATAAAAAAAGGATCGATATGGCCCATTAACAATCTCAACCCACCTACACTAATAGGAAGTATTTGTGCAAAATTTCAAGAGCCTAGTTTTAGTCCTTCGAAAGTTTGCGTGGTTTCGACAGACGGACGGCCATAGCTAAATCCTCTTAAAATGTCAAGACAATCAAGAATATACATATATACTTTGTTGGGTCTCAGATCAATATTTTCATGTGTTATAAACGGATTGAAATTAGTAAATCCCCCATCACATGGTGGAGGGTATAATTTCACAGACGGCAGGTCTTTATCGTAAGTGAAAGTCATTTAGAAGAAGACTGTGGCAATAAAGTGAACAGGCGTGATATGTTCGTTTCGTTCTAGGTCGACATTAAGTTGGAGCAACCATTATCACTGTAACCGTTTAATTTGAAAAAGTGAATTTTGTTACATTTGAGAGAGTGCAGTGCGTGTTGAACGGCCATTAAAGTTGCATGTCATGACGCATGGAAAAAGTGATCATTAAAACCGATCCATCATAATCTCCATAAATATTCCTACGAGTATGTATGGATATGGAGGGAGCAGTGCAAACGACTATATGAATGCATCTGGAAATGTAAAGGGTGATTTTTTTGAGGTTAGGATTTTCATGCATTAGTATTTGACAGATCACGTGGGATTTCAGACATGGTGTCAAAGAGAAAGATGCTCAGTATGCTTTGACATTTCATCATGAATAGACTTACTAACGAGCAACGCTTGCAAATCATTGAATTTTATTACCAAAATCAGTGTTCGGTTCGAAATGTGTTCATTCACCGTAACGTTGCGTCCAACAGCATCTTTGAAAAAATACGGTCCAATGATTCCACCAGCGTACAAACCACACCAAACAGTGCATTTTTCGGGATGCATGGGCAGTTCTTGAACGGCTTCTGGTTGCTCTTCACTCCAAATGCGGCAATTTTGCTTATTTACGTAGCCATTCAACCAGAAATGAGCCTCATCGCTGAACAAAATTTGTCAAAATTTGAACACATTTCGAACCGAACACTGATTTTGGTAATAAAATTCAATGATTTGCAAGCGTTGCTCTTTAGTAAGTCTATTCATGATGAAATGTCAAAGCATACTGAGCATCTTTCTCTTTGACACCATGTCTGAAATCCCACGTAATCTGTCAAATACTAATGCATGAAAATCCTAACCTCAAAAAAATCACCCTTTACATGACAACATATGTCTGTATGTATGTACGTAGCATCATAATCATCATTATACATATATGACGCTGCATATTTTGTTTAGATGTTATTTGGACCTGACTGGCTTAGACATATGAGAAACTTTCACTTTTTCCTGAGATACGTTGATGACGAGCGTGCTGCACTTGCTGTGAAATCCCCGCCAAAGTTGGCTTCCATTCATAGATCTACGTATGGTCCGCATGCAACATACATAAATATACATAGATGAACAAGCATACATATTCGTACATACACATACATACACTCTTCGCATAGTAGAAAATAGCAATTTTCATTTCAGTTTTTCTTCTTGGCTTTCTGTACGAAAATCTGTGTTAAGGAGGTGGAGTTGGGCGGCTTAATAAAAACTATGCTTACTAATAACTGCTATTGGCTTAGATGAATAGTGATGAAATGGCAAAATAGCAAGTAATAGGAGTCTTTTATAGCGTGTTTATAATTATCAGACAATTCGCTATAGTTGAGGATGTAAAGTTGAATTTCGAAAAAATATCTAGCAAAGGATTCGAGAGTTTTTGAATAAGGATTTTTTTAACCTTTCGCTATAGGCTGTGGGCAAAGCAAGTTGGCAATTTCTTTAAGTTACTTTTTATTATTCATGAAATATATATGTATGTACTTATATGCTACGTGTATTTAAGATCCCCTAACAAACATAACAAGTTTTGAGTAATTTATAATAGTGATTGATTTTTGAGCTAAGGTTTAATTATGTATTTACATATTCCACATCATTACTGATATATCAAATATTCGATAAGGTTTAGAAAATGGGAATGAAGTAGTGTTCCATCATCAACAGAATCATAAAACATTTAAAGTTAAAATCTTTGAAAAAAATTATTCATCTATTTTGGAAACAACTAATTTATTACAATGTTGATTTGATATGGTCTCAAAAACTGAAAAGTGTCATGTAAATCCAGTTTGTGGTTTTCTGAGTGGAATGTCAAATACACAAATGACTATATTAATAAACGAATTATCTCCAAAAGGAAAACCTAATGAAGACCATTGCTTCAACTCCTTATATTAAATAACTATTACCGCATCATTAATTGTTGGGAGTGCAAAAGCTGAACAATTAAAAGTTGTTAGTTTTTATTTATGAGTCACAGCTAGTTTCACCATAGCGATGTTTTAATTAATGGAATTACAATAGTTGCTATGAAGATGATATTGAAGTGATTCATGAAGAAAGACATTAGTTTTGTATTTTTCATCATGAAATAAAAAAAAAAATCGGTCCAGAAAATTCTTGGAGGAAAATTGTTAAAAGGTTTTTTTGTATCGAAAGAAAGTTATGCCAATAAATGCCCACAACCATGGGATAGGGAGTATTCTAAATATTGATCTAAAGTATATATATTCTTGATCGTCTCGACATTCTGAGTCGATCTCGCCATGTCCGTCCGTCCACATGTCTGTCGAAATCACGATAGCGATCAAACGGAGTGGATATCTTCGCATGAAATTTTGTACATGTACTTCTTGCCGACGCACAGTGGGTGAAAACCGAAAAAACTAGTAAAACCTATGCCATGTGAGAATGGATAGAGATAAGTCTTTGAAATGGTTAAAGCTGATGTGTTATCGAGATCATGAGTAATGTATATTCTTGATCGTCTTAAAATTCCAAGTTGATCTAGCAACCTCTGTCCGTCCGTCTGTTAAAATCATGATAGCGATCAAACGAATTTAGATATCCGCTCGAAATTTTGTAAAGGGTAATTTTTTAGCTATTATCTTTTTGGCAACACTGGTTTAAACAGCTCACGTACGTTTCGTATTTTGTTTCACTGTCAAACATCTTTAGTTTGATCTATAATTTAACCATGGATCGTCTTACAAACGAATAACGCTAGCAAATTAATGCATTTTATTGTTAAAATGCGTGCCCTGTTAAAAAAGTTCATTGTGCACTTCTTCCATTGAGCCACGAAGCTCACTTTGGCTCAATAGATACGTAAATAAGCAGAATTGTCGAGTTTGGAGTGAAGATCTGCCAAATATGCATCCAGAAAGAGTCACAGTTTGGTGTGGTTTATGGGCTGGTGACATCATTGGACAGTACTTCTTCAAAGATGATGCGAATCATAATGGAACTGTGAATGGTGTGCGTCACCGTGAGATGATATCCAATTTCTTTTTGCCCAAAGAGCTTGCATGATAAGTGGTTTCAACAACACGTTGTCACATGCCGCATAGCATGCGTGAAAATGGATTTACTATGAGGCAAGTTCGGTGAACATTTTATTTCAAGTTTGGGAAAGGCCAATTGTCCGCCTAGATCGTGCGATTTAACGCCTTTAGACTATTTTTATGGGGCTATGTTAAAGCTCAAGCCCGCTTCAATCCATGCATTGGAAGACAACATTGAATCATTTATTCGTGAGATACCGGTCCAAATGTTGGAAAGAGTATGCCAAAATTGGACCATTTGCGGCGCAGTCACGGTCAACATTTGCATGAAATAATCTTCAAACATTAAACAACAATATGGACAGTACTATCGATACAAATAAAGATTTCATGCATTTTTCTGAATTTTATTATTTTTTTTTTTTTTTTGAAAAGCTTTCCTATAGCTCTTAAAAAATCACACTATATATTCTTGATCGTCTTGAAATTCAACGACAGAGGTCAAACGAATTAAGACAGCCGATTGAAATTTTGTACATGCAATGGGAGAAAATCGAAAAAACTAGTAAGAAATATGCCATTTGATAACGGCATACGTATTTACGAGGCCGAGCAAAAATTAAAACTCGCATATTCCAGAAATCGGTGGAAATATTGTATACCTCAAACGCACTCTTTTGTAGCGATTTTTGAGCACTATCCAGCAAAATCGGACCACAAATGAAGAAGATTTGGCAGCACGAAGAACTTTTCCAAAAGCCGAGATGAACAACATTAGGGGCCTGCCAAGAGGCGACCGGACCACCTAGGGCCTTGGAATTTTGCGCATAATCTCGATAACATCTCAGCTTTAACCATTTAACTTTAAAGAAAATTTCTATTCGTTCCCAAATGACATATTTTATACTATTTTTTTCAATTTTCTCCCACTGTGCAACGTAGGACGTTGGGGATTGCCACATCGGTTCGGACTTGGATATAGCTCCAATTTAAACCGATCTCCCGGTTTGAGTTGGACTGATATTTTACACGTAGTATTCTGTTGTGACTTTCAACATCTGTAGTAATTAAGGTTTAAATCGGTCTATAACCTGATAAAGCTTCCATATAAACCGATCTACCGATTTATCATCTTGGTGCGCTGGAAACTGCAATGTTATCTGATTTTGCTGAAATTTTGTACCTAGTGTTCTGTTACAACTTTCAACAACCGTGCCAAGTACGTTCCAAATCGGTCACTGTCCTGATGTAGCTCCCATGACAACCGATCTCTCGAATTGAGTTCTTCAACCCCTGGAAGTCGCAATTGTAACCAATTTCTGTTATGACTTCCAACATCTGAAGTATGTATGGTCCAAATCGGTCATAACCTTATGTAGTTCTATATTAACCGATCTCCCAATTAGTCTTCTACAGCCCCAAGAAGCTTAAATTTTTAGCTGAATTGACAGAAATTTTGTAAGTAAGCTACACATGATCCACAACTAAGTTTGTTTATGTACATTTGTAGCACAATCCATAGTGGTGGGTTTCTAAGATTCGGGCCGGCCAATTTTAGCACCCAAGAGAAAGGGTGGGTTATTCCGTTTGCAACACATCGAACTTTACTTTATGTCCATTAAAGCCACATTTATTATCCGACATTTGCTGACACAATATGTTAGGCGTTATGCGCTAGGCTCAACGACCTTCGTACCGAGTATGGTCAAGATCGGGCTTTATTTGGATATAGCTGCTGACCGATTTCCCGATTCAAGGTCTTGGGCCCATATAAGGCGCATTTTTTATTTATTATTCCGCTGAAATTAGACACAGTGAGCTTTGTTAAGCTTCTCGACATCCATGTCCTGTAAGGTTCCGATCGCACCTGGCGAATTGGACAGACACTTTGTGGACGAAATGATTGCGGAACATGATTTTTGAGTCATTCTTGGTTAACACATGCTTTATGTAACGGTGCCGAGTGTTATTGGTACGTACCATGGTCTATGGTTTACGACCGATATGTATGCGTGCCAATTTGGCGCCAGGCTCGATGAAAATTTTTGGAAAGCAGCCATCGTCGGTCACACCCCGGTCGTAGGCTCAAATTTTCGCCCATGCGCTCAGTTAAGTAAACACCATAGTTTTGGGAGCTTACTGAGTGCTCAGTTAAAAAATGTTTCTCGTCAGAAACAATGTGCGGAAATTCATTTTCTCTTTCGAGTCTAACTTGTTTTAAATTTGGTGTAACAGCATGTGCCTTTAGAAACTTGTAAAGCTATACTTTGAGCTCGTTTTTCCGATATATCTTGTATCTTTGCACGGGATATTTTTAGCCTTATGATTGCAACTTCGGCATGGATTTCGTTTAATCCGAGCCTTCACTCGCAGAGCCCCTTCAGGTATTGGAACAGTTTTTGGACTGCAGCCATGGCGTTTGGCAACGCTACCAATACATTTTAACGATTTATGGTGCGATACAGAAACATCTTGTTCAAATTGAGGTGTTTAAGTGCGCCAACAATAGCCGGCTGTGATTTTTGCACTCTTACGCTTAACTACATCTGGAATAACTTCTTTTTAAACAAATTCAAAAGCAAATAATTTTTGTGAAAACAATATAGCAGTAGTAGTTCTATGATCCGGCAGATGCAGCCGCCTCAATTCCTATAGAGAAAGGACTGATGCCAACGTGCAGGATATATGTCCCGATTGTGACCAGGGAACACACGTCGACTGTTTTCCTGGCCAGCTAGTCCCATTCGTCTCAGACCCAGATCCCTCTGGACGTACCCCATCTTAGTCGCAGAGATCCTGGATCTGGACACTCAATGGAATCAAGCAGACGAAAGATAAAACACAACACACTGCTACAACAACAATATAGTTAGCTATCAATAAAACAAATATCATGTAGCTGTCATTTCTAGCTTGGCAAATATACCAGCGTGAACTTGGTAGCACTTTGTGTTAACTACCATATGAAGCTGATATTTTGCACGTGATAGGAGCATTGCACTATCGATTGGAACATTAAAAAAATAATCTCTTTTTTCAAATAATCTCTTACATACTTTTGAACATCACTATAACTAACGCAAATGAAAGTAGACGAACGATTTATAGACAGACTTACACATAAATTAGGTGATGTGGTTGTTGTTAATGTACAAAAAAAAAAAAAAAAAATAGACAAGTTAATGCAAAAATATTTAAACATCAGCATAATAGGAAAAGGAAATCATGAACAACATGCTGAGCAAAAGTAAAGAAAAGAGAAAAATCCAAAAGAAAACTATGTCACACGCCAACTTGTAGCGCCCGACAAAACAAAACAAAAAACAAAGTTTAAAAGGTGGTACAAAAGAAAGAATTTAATACAAAACACCTCTACCTCCATCTTGGATAATGGTGATATTTCCATTGGAATACCAAATTCAAGCAACACGAATGGCAATGTTGACGCAAGACAACTCCCGGCAACCCACTTGAGGTACTCTCGTTGTGAGAATAAGCGCATTTGAAGCAAAACGGTCAACATGATGAAGCGAAGCCTTTGAAGTGTGCTTACTGCCTGTGTGACTTTGCCACACTCATCAACGGTAGTGTTGATGTCTGATGGTTGATGGTGAATACCAAGCAGTGTTTGACTTGGAAGCAGATATGATTAAAACACAATTTTAATTCACTGAATTTTGCATTGTTCCTGGGAATTAAGAAATTGTTTTACATTTCCAATCTTTTGTCCCAATCTGTGCTATTGTGGCGATTAAGCTAGCAAAAAATGGGAGTGTGTTAACAATGAAAGTAGTGCTTTATGGGCGAAAGAGGCGTATGGTGCTGAACTGGTAATAACAAGGAATGCGTTAAAATTTCGTCGAATAATCTTTTGGGTATAACCATAAGCAAGCGATAAAAAAGAATTTTGAAAATCGGACACCAAATGAAGATTTGGCAGCCCGAACATTTTTTCGAAATGCCGGGGTGACCAATTTATGGGTCCTGCTAAGAGGCGACGGACCACCTAGGGCCTTGAAATTTTGCACATCCCGATAACACCTCAGCTTTAACCATTTCAAATTTCAAAAAGTTATTTCAATCTGTTCTCAAATGGCATATTTTTTTCTAGTTCTTTTTTTTCGAATCTCTCGCACTGTGTTGCACAGTGCAACGATGCAAGAAGTATATTTAAATCATCGTTTACTGTTAGTTGTAAACGCTATAAACGTCATCTTATGTCTTATTCACTGCCAAAAGATGAACATTTAACAAAAATTTGAATTGGACATGACAGAAAATGCTGCGGGATCAGTACTGAACACGAAGCATTGACCAAGTCATAACTATACGTTATACTGGTGTGTCTTTATTCTTCTATTATCCAATGAATAAAGTAATTTTAATCAAAAATTAAAAAAAACATTTTATTGCTTAATTGTAAAACTTTTGAAAAGTTTAGTTTTTCTTCTGTTCTCCTCTTACCTTGGTGTGCAAGAATGCCAGACTCTTGTTAACATTTTCGATTTTATGTACACGCATGCGGCCATTATTTGGCTTCCCTAGCTTTTCTCCTGATATTACTTCCAGTAATTTCAGCAGTTTGACACCATCTGCTAAATCTGTGAAAAGGTCTTCGACCTCTAGCTTTGCCTGTAAACAAAAAGAGGAAGTGATTACATTCAAGTACGTATCATTATAAAAAAATGTTTGTGAAAATAGCGAATACAAAAAGGGAAATAAATATTTTTTTTTATTAAAATATAAAAAATGACTTATTTTTAAAAAATTACTTAAAAAACATTTCACATATTAAATGCTCTAACATAGAATGAGATAGAACTTACAAATTTGCCCACGAACATGTCATTAAGGAATAGCGGGGATACTTTCTTCTTATCATACTTCTCTCTTACTATAAGGGCTGCCCGGCTCATGTTTTTGCTCTGTTTTATAGCCGAGTCCAATCGGTTTCGATTTCCTTGAACACGGTTCTTTACTCGCCGAACCAATTCAGTTTTTTTTTGCCTGTTAGGGCGAAAATTAATTTTAAAATTTTCGTTGGTTTCTCTTTCGAGACGAACTTAATGATCGGAGATTCTTTTTTCAATGGAAAAAGAGAGCCAAAGATCACCACACACACCAACCACTATGGAACGCGTTTCGTCATTCGTCAAACCATGGAACATATTGTAGATACCTTGATAAAAAGCTCATTTTTGGCTAAATGAGTACGTAAATAAGCAGAATTGTCGATTTTGGAGTGAAGATCCGCCAGAAGCTTTCCAAGAGCTACCAATGCCACCAGAACAAGTCACAGTTGGGTGCGGTTTATGGGCTGGTTGCATCATTAGACCGTACTTCTTCAAAGATTATGAGAATCGTAACCTAACTGTGAGTGGCTACTGTGAGATGATATCCAATTTTGCACAAAATGCAAGAGCTTGACTTGCATGACATGTGGTTTCAACAAGACGGTGCCACATGCCACACAGCACGCGTAACAATGCTCTTATTGAGAGGCGAGTTCGGTAAACATTTTATTTCACGTTCGGGACCGATCAATTGGCCGCCTAGATCGTGCGATTTAACGCATTTTGACTATTTTTTGCAGAGCTATGTTAAAGCTCAATTGACGCACTTAAGCATTTGTTCGTGAGATACCGGCCGAAATGTTGGAAAGAGTATGCCAAAATTGGACTAAGCGGATGGACCATTTGAGGCGCAGTCACGATCAATATTTGCATGAAATAATTTTCAAACATTAAATTATATGGACCGTACTACAGATTCAAATAAAGATTTCATGAATTTTTCTGAATTTTATGCTTAAAAGCTGGTGGCTGGTGATGTGGTCAGATTCAATTTTATCTGGCATAATCATAATTGGATCCGAAAAATGGTTATATATAATTGGATCTAATTGCATCACATTAGAT